>NC_083337.1:42036275-42322437 GCF_019175385.1 Lycium barbarum
ATGTTTTACACTAACTCAATTGCTAGAATGTTTAAAATAGGGTAATGAAAACGAGCCAAGTGAAGAAGAAGCGCCAAGGAATAGCGGCACAAAGGAGCGTACGAAAGGTAACGAAGCCCTCCGCAAGTAAAGTTTACTTTAAGTTGATAAGTTTGTTCATTTTGCAGAGCACAGAGATTTTTACAAAAGACTACTAAAAGATATAATCACGGTACTAAAAGTTGGGTCTCCCCTAAACAATATTGTATCAAGGTATTAAGACCACAGCCTAGACGTCGCATGGCTTGCCTTGATACATTGGCTGAGTGGACATCCAAAAATCTAAAAATTTAAAATGGCGCGTTGTTATCGGTATTGAAACGCCGTTAATAACAATCGAGTCTAGTCCTTTTGGTAGATGTGAACCCTGTCGACAGGCGGGTATTCTTCCCTTGAGTCAAAAGCAAAGTGTAAGTCTTGCCACCAAGGTAAGCTTCATTCCTCAAAATAACGATATGGATCGAATGACTACGTACCCAAGGGGCTGAGTCGTCATCCATATATATAGACAAAAATAGGTAACATAATTCCGAGGTTGATGTTCGTAATCGTTGAAATACGAATGTGATTCCTACATCAAGATTTGTGGTCGCTATTGCAGTCTATTTCAAGTTAACATAATCATAGTTCAAGGATAGTGGAAGTCATGAGAAAAGGCTCCGCACTTGAAAATGCAGTAGTTAACTTGAAAATTCTGACTAAATATTGTAATTCTGATACAGAGGTTAGTAGTCATCATGAAAGAAATATGATACTGCACTATGATGTGCAGTCTGCATTGGGTATTTTTTACTATAGGTGATGTTAGACCAACTGGTATACCGTGATCACTGTATGTGGATAACGGGACATGCGACACCAGATTTGGACAGTCATCGCGATATGCAAACATGATGTGATGCCAATTTTTTTAGGGTAATGGACGTCATAAGAAACAAAAACAGCCCCGCACAAGAAAACATGGATTTCATGATTGACATATCGACTTACGAAAATGACAACTGGACTGGGTTGTGTAGGTTTGCAGAAATGCGGTATAGCCCGACCCAGATCCTAGCAGAAGTTATCATTGAATGATGAAAATATCTTAAAATAACGAAAAAAGAGCCGGTCAAAGTATCGTGATTATTATCCATAGTAGATCATTTTTTTTTTCAAAAACACACAAAAAGCGCAAACTTACTGGAGAAACGAAAGAATACGGACGAGCATTTGTGAAAAGACGGACATAATGCCAGAAGATGACTTCAATGTCAACGAAACGACAAAATGCTGCTCAGGTATGACTACATTAAAATCAAAAAATTTAAAATACTAACACGCAGGGCTCAACATTTGGAAACGAGCTAGATGCTACCGAAGATGAAAGCAAAAGCCGGATTCAAAACCTGCGGAGCATACGTTGTACGTTTTCTTGAGCAACCGGTCAAAAACCGCCTCCGGTTCGAATTTTCAACCGGAAATAGCCAAAGGGGTTCCCAAATAAAGGGATATTACTTTTCGGGCTATCGAGTCGAACTAAAATTAGCCTGATTCCCAAAGCCCGGGATATGTAGGATACTCAAGTTTCGAGGCTCGGCCATATTCTTATAATTATCTCGGGACATCTCGGGATAGTTTAAAGAAAACTCTTTATTTCATAGTCCTCATAGATTCAGAACTACAAATGGCCTAAATTCGCATTTAGCCTGAGATATGTAGGAAGCCTAGAAACTAGGGTCCGGCCATACTTCCGAAACTTTGCGTGAGAAGAGCTGTCATTTTTGTTATTCGGTAAAAATTAGGTCATTCAAATTCGTAGCTCATGGATGGCCTTTCCATCCTTGAACTTCGAAGGAGCAATTGTTGACACCCAATTTTCACCTCATAAAATGCGTATGCTAATTTTCCAAATTTTCCGAGTCCAAGACGGAGTAAGGATGCCATTAAGAATTTAAAATTTTCAAAATATCGAGAAAATTGCAAAAAATTGACGTTTAATAATTATTTTATAAAAATTGATAATTGCAAGAAATTACGAGTTATTTACTTTCACAAACATGATTTGAAAAGAAATACATATCCTGCTCCGTCTAATTCGAAAAAATTATTGATTAAAGACGACGTATAAATTATCGCTCATTCATACCGCATTTGTTTCTATTTTTAAATATCGCTCAAAAGTATATCAATATTGGGCCCATTTTGAAGCTCGTATTTTGAAACAACATATTATAATTTTTATCTTGGCAAAATATTATTTTAGGAGGGCATTTTAAGTTAACTAATTTAAACTATATAGTAATATGTGGTGTGTTTAAAGGGGGAAGGGGGAAGAAAAAATTATACCTCCCGTTAGTCCACTCACAACGCAACAATTCGAAATCTCCGAGATGTAAACACAAAACAACGTCCTTAAACCCTCTTCTGGATCCTCGCGATTGTGGCCCAATAGGCATGCTGTGAAGGACTGATATAGATGAGGGAACGGCTTTCTCATTTTGACGGGACCTCTTAGCCCATATTCTGCTTCTTCTTCCTCTGCTTCTTCATCCTCTGCCTCACATGGCTCATATCCAATCTCGAACATATACCTCCCATGCTGGGACCCGATTTGATGTAGGAGATCTGGTAGTCGAGGTGGGTATATGGACCTTATGAGTCCCCCATGGATCACGTGAAACCTATTCACTAGCATCTCATGCTATTTATGCCTGTATGACTTTATTTCATTCCTAATGTGCCTTAATTGATGTAAAGATGGAATCTTTATAATTATACATGTCCTAATTGATATAATGATGGGATCTTTATACTTAAAGCTGTCATAATGGATAGAAAGATATGATCTTTATACTTAATCTTGTCATAATGGATAGAAAGATGGGATCTTTACACCTGTACTTGTCCTAATTAATGGAAAGTTCGAAGCTTTATGGTTATACTTATCTTGATTGATGAAAAGGTTAAACATTTACGATTATTCTTGGAGAGGAAAGGACTTTATTAAGTTGTGAATACATTATTTGCTTATTGAATACTTATAAACTGTGGACTTAAAACTAACTAAGCAAGAAGAGGAGTATTGAAAGTACCAACCCTCATCATAGCTATAGTTTAGGTTCGATCAACGATGCTGCTGAGTACACATGCTTCTCGTACTCACTCTACACTTGTTGCACCTTTTGTGTGCAGGTTCGGATCCAGGGACGAGTAGCGGTCAAGATTTTGTTGATTGTTAAAGCATACGTTGGAGTCTTGGGTGAGCTGATGATGGTTACACAAAACCAAACTTCTCTCCTACCTTTATTTTATGTCCTTCTCCAATTTCGGGCAGTGTTATGCAATAACTTAAAAGTTGTCTTATAGTATAGTAGCTCTTGTACTTATGACTTCCAGGTCATGGGAAGGTGTTTGACTTAGACTTGTTTATATTCAAGTTATTAACGCATAGGTTGAGTTTTTTCCTTTAATTTCTGCACTTAAATTTATAATTTGATGCTTTTTCATTTGGGGTTTGCCTACGGGTTTGGATAGGTGCCCTTATGGCACAATGGGATTTTGGGCCGTAGCACATGCAAAGAGAAAAATGGGAAAAGAAAATAAAGGTTAGAAGACATCTATACTTAACTACTATTTTAATCTAGCTTCTATTAATTCAAATCCACTTAGATAGACTTCGAGAAGGTTTTTATATATGCTAAGTATACCTGGAAACACACAGAGGTATATATGTCCCAACACATGTATCGCAGGCCCAGTATTAATTAAACAATTAAGGATTACAAGAAGAAGCGAACTTAAGCCCAACAAACCAGATTATGGCCCATTCACTAATTTAATAAGGAAGGGAAGGAAAAGCAGATACGGGTAGGCCTAAAGAGCACAACTACGCAATTTACCTACTTGTGATATTCCACTGATATGCAAGATATACACAGTTATACGTCTGGATATGTATAATAGTGTATACCGATATGTATATAGTGTATAACACGACATATATGGGAGGTGGAATGGAAATCACATAAGCAGTATTTACTATGGTCATTCAAGTTCAACACACATTGGTATATACTTAAGATGTACTTTTATATACAAGGAGTATACACCCTGTATACTTTGAGGTATACAAAATGTATACATGCCCTGTATACTTAGCTGTATATCCTAGGTATACGCATGGCATATGCAGTATGTGAAAGAAAAAGGTCACAATAAGACAAGTTCGTAAACTTACACATAAAATCAATTTAGAACTAGTAGACACCATATTCGAGCATGCTTACATAGCTTTTAGGCTACATTAGTTAGAAATTACAGTTAAGACAAGTTTGTAAACTTCTTTAACATCCAACAGCAGGTCTGCATACAGATCGACACAAGCACATTCACACATCCACAAAATTTAGGGTGTGACTCATACTTCAATGACAAGTAGAGGAAACAAGAGCATACCTATACATTTAGTCATCCTAGAGGAGCTATGGTAGGACTCAAGCTTTAGAAGATAATAAAGAATAGGACAAACATGCACAATGTTTCACAATTTTTACTTCCAGATTGCATATAGACTGCTGAAACAAAACAATGGGTGAATCCGAAGTCACACATTTCCTATTTTCAAGTTCAGAAAAGCATATGCATTTACACTGATCAGTCACAGTTTAGAGTAATGGTGACAATGCAGTTTTTATGTTTTCAAAAGGATCATTGGTTAAGTCACAGGAAAGACTATAGTCTCCTAGTATTTTGAAATCTCATTTTAAAGGTCAAGTCAAATGCATACAAGGGGACACAAATATCATAAAATCTTTCTCCAACATTATCCTTATGCTTAACTACACAGTAACATAGATGATGGAAGGATGAAAAGAGGATCATGCTTGGATGAATGAAAAAAAGGACAGTCTCATTTTCGTTTTAGTGAGAAAAGAAGCAGTCCAGTGGTATTTTAAAAATAGGGACTAGTTTGAAGCATTCTTGATTTTGGAAAAGGAGAGTCACACTTCAGAGTTATGCCAAACATGAATGTAATCTTTCCCAAGCCACAGAGTTCAACTAATCACACAAAACAAAGCAAACAACCCATTTTTCACCTATTCTTACACTGTTTCCATTCAGGAACTTTAATTGAAATAGGACACTGAGGTTATATTGATATACAATTCAATCCAAGTTTCACCACTGAATTTCAAATCAAGGTGCTGCCCTCACTTACTCTAAAGCACTGTTCACAAGTCAGGTTTAGCTCAAGAAGTATGAAGAAATACCCTTTGAATGTTAGCCAAGGCTAACACACTATATCTTAACCAGTTGAAAAGACTCGTACAAGGACCATACATGACAGTAAACTTAACCAAAATACACTGTTAACATAAAGATGCAAATGAAATCCGACCAGTGTCCTCGCTCAACCCACAAATTCATACACAGTTAACACATACAAGTAACAAATAATTGAAGTTAACACATGATCTCATAACCCTATTTGCTCAACCTTCATCTTTTGACATTTAAACCTTATCTATACACATATTTCTCAAGTAAAATGGTTCATAAAGATAGTAACACGAACATGATTACACACAAATCCATTTGAATAGCCCCTCTAGCAAATGGCATACTAAAACTATTTGTATCACAGCCTAATCAAAAGAGTATGCTTAACTGTTTGTCTGCTACCACATTTATTTGAATGTGTTTTAAACAACACTAGTCATACAAATCACGCATAATAGTTAGTAGAGAAGTTATGAAAATTTTCATTTTTTCTTTCACAGACCAGGTTTAACATACACCCCTTAAGTTAGGTTACTCATAAAATAGGTGCAAAATTACATAAAAACTACTTAAGTCATATTTCTTTACACTAATAACGTGATGTAGTTGTTATGCTAATCTAAATAGGAAAATCAGCACGTAACTAGCATTCACTGTTCATCATTTAACACATAAGGGAACTATCAACTAATTACAAGATTATGAACTAACCTATTTAGCATATGACTTAACTAAGCTAACAGAGCTAAACTAGAATATTCATAAACACATTCACAGCATATGATTACTTAAACTACTTAAATTAAAATAAAAGAAAAGTGGTTTACCTTTTTTCTGGGCACTTTTGATCGAGATGGGGGATTGAAAGATCTCCAAGCCTCCTCAGCGCAACCCATCCATGTAAGTGGAAAGAAAAGAGTTTAGAAAATAAAAACTAGTTGATTTGGAAAGGGTTCTGGCTTAGAGACAAATCCCTAAGTAAATCAACTTTCGAAAACTTTATGCAAGTGAAAATGCAAAGTTTCGAACCCCTTGAGAATGGGGGTTCTTTAAATAGAACCCCAAAAATCCCAAATTCTAGGGTTTAGCCGAAGTGGGATGGGTGAAATTGGGGGGAATTTTCCTGCAATTGTGATAAACTAATCGAAATCCAATGTTCAAAATCACAACCAGACCAAAATCATTAAGAAAATTCAGCTGAAAAGAAAAGGGAGGGGCAACCACACATGGTGGTACTGGGACAGAGGAGGAGAGAGAGGGAGAGAGCATTAATTGCTCCAGCACGAAATGACCTAACAAAGGACTGCCAAAAAAAAAGAAAAAACAGTCTGAGACTTTGCCATTTTCGGAAAGGCATGGTGAAGTAGTGGTAGGGCCACCTAGGCAAATCAATTCATGAAAGGGGAAAGGGAAAAATGGGAGGGGGTTTGGGTTTCTTTTGAGGATACAGTATGGGTTTGGGCAGTCTAGTTTTAGAAGAGGAAATGGATCAATGTTAATTAAAATGAAAAAGAAATAGAAAACCGACCATTTTCACAAATGTAGCTATAATTTTAATTTAAAAATTAACCAAACATTTCAATTGCAACCTCTATTAAAAAAATTAATTAAAACATTTCAATCACACTTTTTAATAATAAATGAAATTAAAACCAGTTTAATCTAAAATTAAGATGTCATTGACTATTCATTTAATTAATTAAATTTCTTGGTTTAACGGAATAACATATTGTCACGACCCAACTGACGGACCATGATGGCACCTACATCATCCCTCCCAATAGGCGAACCTCCCATAAATTATTATTCATTTTAAGGAAGATAAACACAACAAAATATTCCTTAACGTTCTTAGATTATTTATATATATATATATATATATATATATATATATATATATATATATATATATATATATATATAAGTGAAGTAGTTACTTAAATATTACAGCCCCAAAATATGGTCTGAACTTGTACAAGAGAATAAAAATATTTATTACAAGTCTGGAATACTGAAAAGTAACAACTGTCTCAAAAGGAAGTAAATACGGGAAATGAGATAGAAGGAGATCCAAGGTCGCGGATGGAATCAGAAGGCTAGCCCTCAAATTCCAAATCAACTGCTTCAAGATCATAAGTGAGGCCCAGAACCAGAATTCAGAGCAGTATTTGCACCGAAAAAGATAGAGTAAGTATGTTATGAGTACAACCACTAGTACTCGTAGGCATCATAGGCTGACAATGAAGGGAAAATATATATACAGGATGTAAAGATCGAAGCTACACACTCGCCACAACAATTCAACCTAACTTCGCCAATTATGCCCGAAAAATTCAAGAACACCACAAACGCATAACTACATAGCACATAGGATAGCAAAAGAAAAAAAGAACATATGATGGTATGCGTTCAATGCGCTGCAATCCAGTGGCCATATGTCAAACCTGGCACACACACGTTACGGGCTATATGTCACGACCCAATTTACTAAGTAGCACAAGCACCTACCATTTCCCACCTCGGTAGGCGAACCCTTATCCAATCAACTCTATACAATAAGGAATAAAGAAAAAGTGGAATCATAAGTCTTAGTCATACTAATATAAGTAAAGTGCAAAAATCATAAATGTAACCCTCAGATCTGGTCTAAATAATACAAGAGACTAAATGATATGTCTCAAATACAAGTCTTAAAATAACAATTCTGTCTTTGAATAGGAAATAAAAACAGTAAAATAGAAGAGTCTCTAGGTAGCGGCCATCAGATGCTCATCCTGGAATACTCGCAAGTCCCAGAAATCAGTCTCGGGAAGCGAAATTGGAACCTGTCTCAAACTCTACACCCCGAAAAGGAATGTAGCAAGGTAGCATCAGTACAAACAACACATACTGAGTAGGCATCATAGCCCGAAAATAGTTAGTTAACATATATAAAGAAACAAACTGAAGAATAGACATGCTCACAATCAGGTACACACACCACACAGTCCAAGAATAACAGGTCAATTACATAAGGATCAATAACCGAATCATAGCCCATGGTAAAGCACCTAAGCACAAGTCTTACCAAGATTTCCATGATTCCCTCAAAATAACCATAAACACTAGTACAGCCAACAACGTTACTCCGTAACCTCAGGTCCCAACCTAGGAGAGAGTCTCTATTCCTCAAATCCATTAATTCCCAAGTATGTATTAATCAGACACACGGTATTCTTAAATCAGTAACCAACCAGGAAGTCAAGTTCACGAGCACTGTATAATACAATAAATAACTACTACCAAAAATCAGATGTATGAATGAATGAAATATGAATGCAGTGCAATGCAATGATACACACATGCTCCGGGCGGATGATATCTACGCCTCGAAAATCATGACCTATGGAGGACCCGTGAAGTCCATATACCTGCTGCGGTGCATAGCCCGATCCAAGTCAGTGTTGCAGAATGTGCAACCTGATCCAAGTCAGTGTTGTGGAATGTGCAACCTGATCCCAGTCAGTATTGTGGCACGTGCAACCCAATCCAAGTAAGTGTATCTATATGTGTGTTGCAGCGCGCAACCCGATCCCAATATATAAGTATGAATGCATGCATGATATCTATGCCAACAAGAGCATATCAATGACAATCGTGAGACACGTGGACACACATCCCAATATCAAGATCAATATCAATTCTTTCCTCTTCACAAGTCAATAACCAGTAACTAAGAGATACAGGTTCACAACCATGAATAAGTCACTAAATATTCATATTAGAGTATCATACAAGATAAGAATGAGTACACTACATAATATCAATGAATGATGACAACATATCAAATTAATGCTAACTACGCATATAAATGGTGAACTACCAAGACATTCAAGATTGACTCACTTCTTTCATAATCTAGATCATGCAAATAGAGCTATGACTCTAGGAACGCTTCTAACTCGTGCGCATTACCTATTTTAGAAAATTCCTTCTAAGAGAAAGTACACTAAGAGAACTTCAGCCACTAGCCAGAGGGCTAACATCGAGACTGCTCAACAGGTGAACCCTCTGGCCCAGAGAGTTGCATCGGGTGTAGTACCCCCAACTGTACCCCGCATCTGCTACTCAAAGGCCTGCAGAGGTCCTAATTACTCCGCGCCCAATGCTTTAGATATGGATGTCAGGGGAGATATCCAGTTGCTCACCCAGATTATTGCTACTGAGGCAGGGGACAGGTCCTATTGATGGGACGGGTAGTTCCAAGTCTAGGGAATTCCTCAACATGAAACCTCCAGTTTTCACAGGGTTAAAAAGGATGAGGATCCACAAAACTTCATTGATGAGGTTCAGAAGATATTTCGAGTGATGTATGCTACAGACATAAAGGCAGTAAAGTTTGTCATTTACCAACTGAAGGATGTTGCTAACACTTAGTATGAAACATGAGAAGAGTCCCAAGGGGTAGATGCGGCTCCTGCAACTTGGAAAGAGTTTTTAGACACGTTCTTTGAGCACTTTCTACCCACTGAGGTCTTTGAAGCTAAGGCTTTAGAGTTTGAGACACTTAGACAGAATGAGATGAGTGTGAATGAGTACTACCTCAAGTTCATCGCTCTGTCCAAGTATGTTCTAAAAATGGTGCGTTTGGTTGACTTGGTGTGGGCTATCTGATTGTGTGTTGTTGATTGGTCTGTCTATTTTATTAGTTTTATGATTCATGCATGATAGTAATTTTAGTCGGCCTATGATATCTACCGGTACATGGTGTTTGTGCTGATACTATCTTCCTGCAATCTTTTGAGTGCAGATTGTGATCCAGAGACAGCTACTGGAGCTCATAATTAGCTTGAGGCCATTTGCTGACAGATTGAGGTTGAGCTTCTATCCGTGCTAAGCCGCCCGCAGATCTTCCTTTATCTAATGTCTATTTCCATTAAAGATATTGATGTTTATTTAGTTCAGACAGTGTGAATTCCTTAGACATGTTTTATCTTAGAGTCCTTGTACGGTGACTTTTGGATTTTGGGGTTGTAATAGTTAGGACTACCACATTTACATTATTGTTTTATGGCATGACTACTTTTGATTAATCTTGCATTTAATTTATTGTTGAACTGAATGAATTGACTAAGTAAAAATGGACTTGAATGAGTAGATGGTTAAGCATATTGGTTCGCCCACTAGGAGTTAGTATGGGTCCTAATCATGGCGGGTTGGGTTGTGACGCTAGTAGAGATTCTAGGGTGAGCTATGTTCTTGATCTGCAGCCCAGAGACCCTTTCCATTTATATCTGTCCTATCTACTCTAGGACAGTATTATATGACTTGATTTATACTTCCTATTCAGACTATGTACTTAATTAGTTAGTGGCTCTTGTACTACTTTCGGACTAGATTATTGTATATTTATGTATTCAGTATTTTGTCACTTGTTATCGTATATATTGAGACTATTAGTATATTTGTATGCTTACTTCCACTTAACGAATGTTAAGTAAAATGAGATGGGTTAAAGGAAGGGTTTGCCCATCGGGGGGTTTAGTGTGGGTGCCCTCATGATTCACGAGTTGGGTTGTGACAATGCATTGAGAGGGTATGATATGAGAGAAGAAAATAATGAGAAAGATCATGTTTATCAAGCTATGGATTTTCAAGCCCAAAAAATGCAAGGTTCGTTTAGCTGAGGTAGAGGACATGCAAGAGGAAGAGATTAGTTTGGACCTAAGTTCAGTAATACACCTGGTGGACAATCTCATAGACAATCCAATTTTCAGAATAATTAGAAAAGCACTCAATTACAGAAATCCGTCTAAAATTTATGGAAGAAACATTTATATTGCTATCTTGTGTTTTTATAGGTGGGATTATTCCTACCAATACCAACAAGAACACCACAAGGACTCTCACTTAATGAGCAATCGGACAATAATCTTTACATGGATTCCAAAGCTACTTTTCATATGGTGAAGACAATAGGTAATCTCAGTAATCCTCCTCTATTCAAAGGTTCAGATATAGCTATGGTGGGTGATGAAAAATAGCTCAAAATTACTCATGTTGGAAATAAGGAGATAGTACCAACCTACGATTAAAGGATGTTTTAGTTGTACCCAAGTTAAAGAAAATTTATTGTCAATAAGCAAGTTAGCAAGTGATAATGAATGTCTTTTGGAATTTACTGATTCTGAATTTGTTGTTAAGGACAAGAAAATAAGGAACATGTTGGCAAAGTGCAGTAGGAAAGGAGATCTGTATGCCTTGGACCCAAAGAGTGCAGATGGAAAGGTGTACCAAGCTTTAGTTGCCATGCGCTCAAATAAAGCTTCAGATGAAGCCTGACATCAACAGCGGGGGCACCCATATTTTAATACATTACATTTTTTAATTTCCAATATATTTCTTAGATTTAGTAGTTGGAATAAAAAAAATCTATTAGCATTACATGCCAAATGCAAAAGTGGTAAGCTACCTTTTGCAAATTCCAATAAAGTTGAGACTGAGCATCTTTTCAAAATTCATCGTCATTTATTTCAATGGTTGTTTCGTGGCACCAGATTCTTCTTCTATCTTTATTATTTTTATGGTGAACAAATAAAATTATTTGTATGTTTTATGACAAAGTTGTGTGAACAAATAAAACAATAATTTAACCTTTTGTTGTTTTCTTGTGAAATAATAATATAATTGTTATAAACAAATAAAATAATTTGTAGTTTTATGATAAAGTTGAGTATGTTGAGTTTTAATTTTGTCCAATAGGAATATGCCACATAATAAATAATAATTAAAATAAATTATACCTAAGCATTAGACAAATCTAAGCCTCAATTGTCACTTTAAAAATAAAAGCAAACAACAACATCCCACAAGTGGGGTGTGACGAGAGTAGAGTGTACAAAGACCCGTATCCCTATCTTGGCAGATAGAGAAGTTGTTTCTAGTAGATCTTCATCTCAAGTAAAGCAGAAACACAACAATTTTGAAAACATATGTTGCACCAACAACATGATAGTAAGGAAACTAAAGCAGAAGAGACAAGAAGTAGTAATATGAAGCTAAGAATCAGGAATACTAGAATACTAAAATAATAATAATAAATATGAAAACAATACTCATCCTACTGGTTTGGAAAATCAAAACGCGTTTCTACTCACTACGAGTCTTCTACTCTAATCCTCAACCACCACACCCTCCTATCTAGGTTCATGTCCTCGGTAAGCTGAAGACTTTTCATCTCTTGCCGGATCACCTCTCTACAGTACTTCTTCCGTCTACCTCTACCTCTGCTCCATCCTTTCATTGCCAAACGCTTGTGACGGTTTGCATTTTTTGCGGGCGGGGTTAGCGCTAAGAAAAGCTACTTCGAAATTGTTGGTGCTCTTTCAAACTTTGTTTTAAAAGAGTCGCCACCTAATTTTTAGGAAATTAGGAAAACCAGTTTTTGAAGGGTTTATTCATACATCGTGAAAAATCCTTCTTAATCCAAAGTTCTAGGTAAGGGTTCTGGTGATCCCCTGGGGAAGGTGTTAAGCACCCTAGTATTAAGGATCCGTACTATACGGTTGACCTTCGAATTCCAATGTGTGAGTATTTCCATGAACAATTTATTTCCCGCAAAAGTCTGTCATTATGCATATCATTTTTGAAAAAGAATTGAATGTATTCCCTTTATATATAGGGTATTTAGGTTCGGATTTATAATAGCTGGATACAATTAGTTCCTTTCATATATAAGGATAGTAGTAGTTTTTGTAAAGATATAAAGTTCATTTAAAGTATGGGATAAATAAATTTTGTTCATGTTTGACTCATACATGGTCCGGGTTAATCCGTTTAATACGTTCTTCAGCACGTCCTTATCAAAAACTTTATGTTTACAAATGGTTTATACGGATTTAATTTATAAGAGGCTTGTTTATATAATACAATTATCTTTCTTGGACTTGGAATTTTAACTTAAAGCCCAATGATTTGTAAAAAATAAACAGTAACGTTTTGACGTGGGCTTTAGCCCAAATTTATGCTTTTTTCTTTTTTTGGGAAAAAATTAGTTAAGGTCTGTTGGTTTTTTAGCCTAGAATTTCATTTCTTCCTTTAAATACTGGGCTCAGCACAAAACGTGTTTTCTCTTATCTTTTCTAAAAAATTTGGTTAAGTGTGACTTTAAAAGCGTGATTTTAGGTTGGGCCTTAGCCCTCAAAATTCCTAACTCTTTTGACTGAACCTAATCCAGAGAAAATACTTGCGTTTTGGTGTATGAATACACTATATATCTATGAATTTAAAATCGTTTTTTCCCACTGGTTTTTGGTCCAAAGAAAAAACTTGTTTCTGGCATTTAAAAGCACACTATATTTATGCGCAGCTTTGAAATTAATTTTTCTACCTGGACTTAGAAAAAAGCTTTTGGAAAACTCAGTTTACAACAAGAAAAACATTCTTCTGGTTTAAAGAAGAAAAAAAAAAGTCAAGCCTGGTTTTTCTTTGTTTAGGAAGATGATAGCAATATTTACAGTAAATGTACTAATCCCTTTCACTTTTTTTACTGATTTTCTTAGCCATTTTTATTCTTTCAAAAATCGTTTATATTAAGTCGGGCTTTGAAAATCACGCAGGTCGGGGGGGCCTAAAGTCGAACTAAATGACATATGGACCGTTTACCTAAGATGCCTAGTTCAAACCATAAATGATTCCAATAATAGTATGAGTTTGTTTTACAACATACAAATGCAACACTTTAATCAACAAAGAAACTGGCATGATACAATTTAAAGGAGGAGAGATAGATTAGGGGTGTACCAAACCCCTAGTTAACCATTCTTACCCATGGTTGGGCCTTCATGTCATTCTCACACATGACTGGGCCTTCAATAATATTAGCTTCCCTTTTCTCTTCTTGGACTTAACAGTTTCGAAGGAATTTCCCTATTGGGCCTTATGGCCATGTAGTGAGAGGAGGAAAAGGAAAGAGGACCCAGGTTAGTCTATATTTTTACTGAACCTATCACTTGTATATTTATACACATATATATACATGTATATCAAATTTGTTACAAAGTGACAATTAAATGACTTGATCGTATACTATTGGCTTCACTGAATTGTAACTCCTGCCATACAAAAGGAAAAGGTTATCACCACTCTTATTCCCACGATGTCGCACAAGTTCCAAGGGGTTTCATGAAGCCCAAGCATGGATGGACATCGGGGAATGGCTAAGACCTATCCCCCCAAACCATCTCAACTCCCCAAACTAGTGTCGCCATAGTATACAATCAGAGCCCCAGAATTGTGCACAGGCATCACCACGTATAGAAGTAATTTAAATACAAACAATACTAAAAGTAAACTTAAAGTCATGACAAGGAGACTGAGGCAGATATTGTAATGCAATGATATATAAAAATAACATAATAGCTTCAAAATACTTAGTCAATAGGTGATACAAACAAACCATCCTCTTTTTCCTTTGCCTTCGGGGTTTAATGAAAAGCTTACCCATTTTCCAATTAAACCTGAATTGGGCTAGGCCCAACTGCCTTCTAAAAGAAAATTCATTTGAAAGTTTAGAGGTTAGGTGAAGTTTCTATCTCTTTCATTCATGTATGCATGTTGTCTATAACTAGCCTATTCCCTTATAGACACATAGTATACTGTGATATACACATGTGAAATGTATACCAAGTGTATACTGTATGTATATCCCTCTTCCTTTTCATTAATCTATGCATATTCTGTGTATATTCATGCTCTATGTGTTTAACTTTTAGACTCAAGATCATTTCATTCCCCTAATTAGTCCCTCCCCCATAGAATAGTGTTCAAAGATAAAACAAAAGCTAATTCAAGTCTAACTTAAATCTTATGCACATCAAATAAATGATTCACCAGTTTTCCATATTAACAGTACTCACAGCAACAAGTGCAAGAATTAATTAATACAACAACAAAGCAGAGTAGAGAGATACAGGTAAAAAGAGAAAAATCCTACGACATATGATCACAAAGAAGGGTTGGAAAACCAAGAAATCTGAATTAGAACAATATTAAATGAATTGAAACTGAATAATTTTAGATTGTCAGAGAAACCCACAGAAATGAGCCTTTGTATTAATCAACAGTGGTAAAAGCACAAACATAATAATATTTCGTGTGAGTTGCTACATAAATGAAGAGAGAAATGTGCAGTTATATATGTCACCAAGCCTCACAGAAAAAGAATGACATGAGATTTAAAACAACTCTTTGCAACTCAGGATTTTTTAAACTCCTAAAAAGGACACTTATTATCAGCAGCCTTGAACTAGTCCATTTCCCTTAGAAAGAAAGCAAAATCACCTTATTAAAAAAAACCAATTTCTTCTTCCTAATTTCGTAAGTTCCCTTAGACATTCATACAAATTAACTTTCTCCCACACTTTTCTATTTTCAACCTTTGATAATATGATGAGATTCAAGGAAGACCAATGCACCCTCATGACGGGAATGCCCCCTATAGTTCATAGGCTGTGTCATGACACCCCTCATTTGGAGGGTAGGTACTATGAATCAAGCTAAGCCTGACTCTTCCCTGCCCTCTCTTTGAGGTGCCTTTGAAAAGACCACCCTATGCCAAGTGGTTCACAAGTTGTTTAAGAGTACTCACAACATCCTTAAGACATAACCTTAAACCAATTCCAGCTTAAACCATTATTTGACATAAACTTAGTATTTACTTATTCCATCCTACAGTTCTAAACATGATAGGACTTTAAACACCCCAATAGTATAGAGACAAACCTTATTAAAAAGAGTACAATTTTACCTTTTCAATCCAAATTACATTATAATGCACATTAAGGTCTAAAAGAAACAATTCAAGTTCAAGAGTAAGGATTCCCAACAATCTTATATTAATTAAAAAAAATTCTCTTCCCAGATCCAAAATATGTCTAGTACACAACATAGAAAGGTCAAACATAAATGTATCATAAAGGTGTTATTTAACATATTCGTTCTTAAACAACACAAAGCAAGCAAGTTTGAACTCTGAAAACTTGGATCCAGGCCCTGGTAAATAACTTACTCCCAGAACTTAGTCAATAGCAGCTTTTAATCCCTTTAATTATGGTAGAAAATATGAGAGACCCTCACACTTTGTTTTAACTTGGTTTTAAAAAGCATAAAATCTCAAGGATCCTCCAGGGCATGATAAACTCCTCCTAACCAGTCCTAAGATCTCTATGAATCCCACAGTCATGGGAATAAGGTTTAGGAGACAAGGAAACCTCAAGGTCCTGTAAGAGAAACAGAATAGGTTGAGGTCATCACCTCCCCATCCCTCTCCTGAGTCTTGCTTTCAGTAAAAAGGGAACAAAGGCCCCACTAGTCACTACCTTCAGTTCATGCCTAAGCTCACCTTTTACTCTCCTAAGGCAACCTCAACTCCTTACCTTATCCTAATGGCTAGTGGTAGCCACCAAGGCCTTGTGGTCAAGACTAGTTTGACACTTCCCTTAAACCAAATTTCACCTAAACACCTAGTTGAACACACAAGTTAAAAATTTCATTCAATTTAGTCTAGGGTCTCAACTATGAAAACCACTTTGAATTCGCTTTAGACATTACTACTTTAAAAAGATTTGAACATCTTAATCATTTAAAAGCTTAAGTTTAGACTGAGCACCACCCATTAGACTCAAACAACTCCTTTTCACTGGTTGATTAATCATTTTTAATAGTCAATAGCATATTAGGACTCAGTTACCCTTTTTAACCCCACTAGACCCTTTTAAAGACTCAAGCATGAACCAGGCATGAAAAGGGGAGGCTCTGATAACATGAAAGTCAAGACTAGACTCTACTTAAAGGAACAACCATAACACACAATCATCCTAGTTGTATCTAGGTGTCCTGATTCATTTCAGATGATTTTACAGCTTTATAAGCCTACACTAGCTTCTAATGGACCATTTGGGAACCTATTACCAAATAAATGAACCTTAATTTCAACCTTCATTTTAAAACTTCTATATCCTATTTTAGAGTGTTATTTTCTTATACTTACCATCAGCATATAAGACACAACTAGTCAAGGTTATTTTTTAAACCAATACAAGCATACATAAACATACTAAGGTATACTTAGGCCTAGTCAAATGCAATCAAACCCCATTTACTCTTACACTAGTGCCTTGACCACATCATGAGATTCCTATAAGTACCTAGATTCTTTAAGCTTTGTTTTTTAAGCTCAATCATGATCCTTTACTTGTCCTAATCATGACTCATGCTATTTAATTGATATAAACAATGTATATAGACTTAGGAAAGCAGATTAAAGACTCAGATTTACATAGTCTCATCAAGAAAGCTAGTACTACCTTAAACTGTTCAAGATGAATCACCACAGTACGTCAACAATCTCTTACATTCAAATTGGATTAGTATCAGTCTAAAGTTAATTAAAGTTATTGTTATTAACCATGCAATCATATTTTGTCATGTTTAAGAAATGAACAGCCAAATAGGAACTTCAAGATCTAATAAGGCATACAACAGTCTATGCGTCTCTATCTATAGAGCAACATCAACAAATTATCTAGACTCATACATTCAGGTCATTTTAACAACCCATATTAAGGTTAAGCATGTACTTTTTGAAAATAAGGAAGTAATCTCTATTTCCAAACATCTAATGAACTTGAAGCATCAGTTAAAACAACACATTACCACTTAATTGAACAAAAGATAATATAACAACAAACTAACATCAAACAATATCACATAACAAACTACTAAATAACAAAAATAAGCAAAAAGGATAAAATGTTACCTTTTTAAAGTGCAGTCGTGGTCAAGACTGAACTTGAAAGCCTTTTTCTGCTTCCAAAACCCACACTCAGCCACACCAAACTCAAAACAAGAAGAAACAAATTTTTAGAACTAAGAACAAAGCTCAACTTAAATCGGTCTTAAAATTTTTATACTAAGATGCTCGAATTCGAAGTGTCTAGCCTCTCCTTTTTCCCCTTTTCTCAAACTTCTTTCATAATGACGGTGGGTTCTATTTATAGAACCCCAAAATTGTTCAAACCCCCAAAATAACGACGTGGGACAATTAATCTTTCCCAGAAAATAACGTTGTAAACAAAATCTATGGCTTAAAACGACTTAACAACAAATGAACGGCCAGATCTGAGCCTTATTCGACTCGATCCTAACCATTCACCCCCAACTAATGGAAATCTAGAAAAATGAACACAATACAACAAAAATCAGACAACCATAATCAACTTTGACTAACTAATTTCAAAGAAAAGCAAAAGGAAAAGGGTCCATTACCGATTTTGAAAACATCTGGGTAAAATAAGACTTATAATTAATTTTTTGCACGTAAATAATGCTATAAAGTTGTGCATCTTACACTTGCTCTGCACACTTACCATTTTTGGGACGAGAGAGAAGGGGAAGGTAGGTGGCGGCCTTAGGGTTTGCGAGAAAGAGGAAGAGAGAGAAGGAAAGGGAAAAGGGTTTGTTTGACATGAATTATAAAAGGGGGGTATTACCCCTTTATTTATAATTCGTGACTGGGTCGGGTCTTGGCCGGTTTTGGGCTGGACTTGGTCCAAGTCTTAATACTAAGACTGGCCCTTTGTTTATATATGATGTGTATATATATGTGTGTGTGTGTATGTGTGTATGTATATATATGTATATATATATATATATATCTCTGTGTGTGTGTGTGTGTGTGTACCTAATGTATACACATGTATATAGAGAAAGTAGACAATTTAATATACAGACAAAAATTAAAATATTGATTATTGGTAATAATATTCCAATTATAAACAAATTAGGGCATAACTAACCTATTAAAATAATTTAAAAATTGTCAATTGTGTAAATGGGCTTAATTTTGCGAATATGGCCTTAATTGATTCTAATCCAACTAATTATTTCAATTATGGCCACATTTGGCCTAATTAGCTTTTAATCTAACTGGTTATTTCAATTATGGCCATATTTGGCCTAATTAGCATATTTTAAAATTAAATTGCATTAATGACCTTAATTAATTTGAGCTAATGAATTTGGTTATTTCAATTAAGGCCATTAAGAGGCTAATTTTACAAAAATGACCCCAATTTCCTTAAACCATGAATTGGTTAAATTAATTGTGGCCATAACAAAATAATACTACAATTAAAAATCAATTTGCAATAATGACCACTTAATTTATTAATTAAAACATTTATAGATAATAATTATGAATAATTTTGACAAATTATACAATTATACAAAATTAAAGAGTGAAGGGCGAAATGGTTAATTATTTAAATTACTCAAACTCCTTGGATTGAAGGGAATAAAGTATTTGCTCATTTTGATTTTTTTTTTTTTTTGGCAATTTAAAAAATCAAATAAATGATTATTATTTTTTCAACAAAAATGCCCTTTTTCCTTTGAAATCTAACAAATGTCTCATAAATGTCATAAAAAAGTACCAATTAATTTCTAAATAATTTGTGATGTCATAAAATCTTTTTACCAATTTAAAAGGGTAAAATATGGACTTGAACAATTTATAAAAATAGTTTAAACCCTTCAAAGTGCATATCTCATTTTATTTATTTTGCAAAGACTCTAAGTGATTAAAATAAATTATGGGAAGTCAAAAATTAGTTGTCAACAGCTGACCCTTTGGTGTTCGAGGATGGCGGGACCATTCCTGAGCAACGAAATTTAACTAACCCGACCTAATTCATTCCACCCTTCATCTTCATGCAATTTTCACATATGTGGCCGGTCCCTGATTTCTGGATTTCCTACATATCTTAGGTTATATGAGACTTCAGGCTACCTGTAATTCGACTCAACTAAGGACTTTTAAGTGATTCGGAAGGAAAGTGCCGAGATCCTCAGTGTTGTGATCGGGGTTCCTCCGGACGACTGTTAGAATGTGACCGACTCTCTGGTCTTGAGCCCGCCTACATATCCCTGGTCTCTAGGAATCAGGTCACATGTAGTTCGACTCGCTGGAGAAGAGTATATCCCTTATGCGGGAATACCTTCAGATTTCCTGGTGTGTGTCCGACCAGTCGCGATTTTTAGTAAAGACAATAAAAATAAGACAAATTGTGGCTGAGTCTAAGATCGGATGGCCTCCAAATCCTAGCCGGAGAACTTGACTCTCATGGGCACCTTCTCTTGACCGGATGCGTAAGAAAAAGTTCCATGTTTGCTCCGTAATTTGTCTGGATCTGGTAGCAAGCCGACTTCTTTCTGGTAGCTGTGTGCCTATCTCCTAGACTTGACAATATGCAAATATTCTTCGTGGAATTGTAGATGAATGGCCTTCTTAGTGTCACGATCCCGCTAGAGGCCACGACGGGTACCCAGTACTAGCTTACCGAGCACCTCCGATCTAACATTCCTTTCTCACTACTAGGTGGGTCACACGGATAATTTATGAACATCTCACTTAATATAGCTATTCATAGTTATGCCCACAATCATATATCAATAAGCTCGACCAAAATATTCTACAACAACAAGGACGGACAAGGTTACGAAACATCTACCCACATACGTCTGTCTACCAGCCTCTAAATAAGATACATAAATCCACGAGGACGGGGCAAGGTTTCACCGTGCCCAAATATATACACAAGAGTAGTACCAATAAGCTGTTGCTCCGGAACAATTGGAGCGCTTTCGAGATGCCGCTGGTGGAACTCTTAGAAGCCAGACGCGTCTACCTGTTTACTTGCGGGCATGAACGCAGAGTCCACAAGAAAGGACGTTAGTACGAACAGAGTATTGAGTATGTAAGACATAAACAATAATATAATAATTCACATGGAGCATATCATGAGGGAAAAGGGTAATCTGCACATCTAAGTGCCTCTTAAGGTGGATACCATGCATGCTTAACTTTCCTTTCATAAAAACATTTCTCATATTCGCATACATAAAATAAAATTGTTGCGAAAGGTGCAGCCCGATCCAAAAGCTTACCATTTTGCCGCGGAACGAACGGCCCGATCCATCTATATATTACATACATAATAGTGTCGAGGAACGAACGACCCGATCCATTTAACCATATATCCCGCGTCCGGGCATCCCGCTTCCGGGACGATATCATAATATACCAGTTGATCAGGTGGTCATGCGTATATAACGCCTCTCCTTCCCCTATATCCCCTATACACACACACACACACACACACACACACACACACCCATATATATATTATAACATAAGTAGCATGCATGAGAGCCCAAATAAAAGCTACGACTCTATCAGAGTGACGTAAGGTCGATAACCTCCGATTATATTATGGAATAATCATCATCGCTCTATCTCACCTTGAAGGAACAATTACTATAAGGTGAAATCAACAACAATGAATAAAATCGAGAAAATCATGAAATAAGCTCAATAATCTCATAATAGCATTAAAATCATAAACATGGAACCTTTAAACATAAAATCATCTTTATCATTGTAATCATCATAGAAACATTCTCATCTTTAACATCATGAGAATCTTTAAGAATCATGAACTTCTAGCTTTTGAAAACAAGGAGGTTATGGAAACATTTATGGAATCATAACGTAGGAATCATGCCTTTGAAAGAAAGGGACGAGCCTTAACATACCCGCGCGGCCTCCTATTATCTACACTTATCCGTTCGTACTGGTAAATATACATTTGAGAGAATTCACACTATCATTAGACTCATCGTTGCATACGTGTACTAAGCTTTCAATTTAAACTATTTTTTATTCTGCCGAAAATCGGGTAGCATCTCCCCTATATTCTTTACCTCCTCCAAATACCAAAACAACTCCCAAACAATACCAATAACATCAACAATAATATCAATACCAATATATTCCATAAAACATCCCACACGATGTTTCTCCAATTTTCAAACCACCCATAACATCTATAATTGTCACGACCTAGCTCCGTGGGCCGCGACTGATGTCCTATCTGGACACCCCAAACAGTCTTACATACT
This sequence comes from Lycium barbarum, assembly GCF_019175385.1. Lineage (NCBI taxonomy): Eukaryota > Viridiplantae > Streptophyta > Magnoliopsida > Solanales > Solanaceae > Lycium > Lycium barbarum. Next base: position 42,058,575 of record NC_083337.1, read on the forward strand.
GACTCGTCATATTTTTATCTAACTCAGACCTTCATATTAATCATCTCAAACAGATTGAAAGCAAATATTATCTTAAGCGGTCGCACGTACAAAAATTATCATATCATAGTCAGAAGGGGCGGCGGAATACACATCGCCGAACAGATATACACATATACAAACATACGAGCCATTATGGCCGCCATAACAGACGGGACCGCATTAAGACGTAGATCATAGACAAACGAACACACACATATGACCTATTTCCCACATATATGACTACAGGCCTCTACAAACCATAACATAATCATATGACGGGATAGGGCCCCGCCGTACCCCAAATAGTCAGATATACAGAAGCATATGCATCACAAAAGATATGTACCAATATAGGGGCTCCGGATCAAAAGGAGCACTCTGTAATAGCAGAATGTGTGGCCTACACTGGCAGATCACGAACCTCTGTACCTGCGGGCATGAAACGCAGCCCCCGAAGAAAGGGGGTCAGTACGAAAGATGTACTGAGTATGTAAAGCATAAAGTACAGAAATCCAAACCATAACTGAAGTGAAAGGTACAGAGAGAGAATACCGGATCAATATATTAAACCTGTACTGAAGACATATGTACATAATACAAACAGAAATCATGCATAAGGCTCAGGAACGTGGTCACCACTCTGACGCTGGTGCCACAACACAGCATACTCCAGAAGGTTTCAAATCTCCGTACACCCCGAACACAACATATCATATCATCAAACATATCATAAGCCATATCACATCATAACTCCATAAACGGAACCCGGCCCTATGGCGAGGTCTCGGGACCGTAACACATCATACTGCCGAATTTATCATAGTGCGCACGATCACAAACCAGCCCGGGAATCGGCGAACGATATCATAGTAATGGGCACGAGCAGAGTAGTGCGGAAACCATATGCATATACACAATTTAATTCCAAGACTCGACAAATAAATACACATATATATGTATATATATATATTGAGGTCAGAAGGTTCAAAATAAGTATCGAGTCTGTCAGAATTAGTATACAAAAATATGAGCCTTTAAATTTACAAAACTTTCGAAAAATACTTCATAAGCCATTTTCTGAAAATTTAGTGTCGTTCACATTTAGGAGCTTTCAAATAACTGATGGAACAAATCAAACGGAGCCTTAAATTCATAGGCAAAAGTCCCATCTTTATATCATACGAAAGTAGATTAAGTAAGACAAACGAAGGAAGTCTCGGGACTAGTGGGCCCACCTCGGGTCAAATCGAGGTGGCAGACATAAATTACGAACATTAGACTCTATGGAGTCGTCCATGTAAGTTTCAAAACGATTCTATCACATTTGTGCAAATTATGGATGTTCGGATAGTATTCCAACAAAACATATGAATTATGATTCAATTGCATTGAATGAATAGTGCCTAAAATCAGACTCGGATTTCTATGAACAGAATTGCCCCCGAGGCTCAAATCTCAACCTAGTATGTCTAGGACATGCTAAAAGAAGGAAAGGGATAGCTTTACATACCTTACTTGCGCCTTACGCTCGCCCAAACTCAATTCCCGTTTCGTCCAAAATCTACAATTGGTCATAGTTGCCAAACATAAGTCATAAGCTTTTAGGAATTCAAACTTAAGCCTATATTTGTCTACCAAAATTTCGACAGCATTTCCCCTATAAACTCAACATCCCCGAGAGTTAACTTGGCCATAATATCAACAACCAACACTCACAACAATCCCAACAACCAACACTCACAACAATCCCAACAACATCAACAACCGCAATAAAACACATTCTAACATAATTATTCTTCCTTTCTACATAAGGCGACAACTTCCATTCCAACTTCACCATATCGAGCTAATATCAACATTTCCATATTCATTTACTAATCAAAATCACTCCAACACAATCCGGAAGTATTCCATATCATTATACAAAATATTTACAAAACATACAAAAATTCCACCGAAATCATAATTCATTCAAAACCTCCATTCTTTGACATAAATGTTCATAACACATTTTCGTCTCCCAAATTCATCAACAACAACCACGATTTGCACCTTAACAATTTATTTTCATAATTACATAATCTAGAATATCATCACATACTTTCCGACAACAACTTAACCACAAATTCTTCATGCCAACTAAAACTAGGATTCTTTCATTTGCATTAAAAGGCCATTACAACACAATTTAGCATAATAAATAAATTTAATCATTCCTTTTCATCCACCACCATTTTCGGCCACACACATATATATCCATAACACAAAATTCTCATGCTTTACATTCACTTCCATATACTACAACACATATATATAATTCTTCAAAGCTAAAAAGAGTAGAATTATTACCTTTTTTCCAAATTCTCTTCTTAAAAAAAGGCACTCTTTTGCTTCCAAATTGGTATCACATAGAAGAGGACTTTGAGCTTAGTATTAATTCAACAAGGGATGAATTTTTAGACTAAAGATTTGAGCTCAATTTTTTTTTAAGGGGGGGGGGGGGGGGGGGGGGCGAACCCCTCTTCTTGCTCTTGCTCTCTTATTTTCTTGAAGCTTCTTAATAAGATGATGATAAGGTCCTCCTTGATATATATATATTTGTCACATGATTTTTACTTAATGGGTTTGGGCCCTTTTTCTACTCCATGGCCGGCCACCCATTAATTTGGGCCTCAACTTTATGAATTTTTTGAGCCCAATTTCCTTTTGGATTTTTATTGTAATTCCCGAAACTAATTTTCAAAATTCCAATTTTGCCCTTAGCCACCCTCCGTATTTCCGCATCAATATTTTTCCTGAATATCTCACATGTGTTAAATAAAATAAGAACATAGCCTTATTTCCTACAAGGCAAGGTTATTCCAAATTTCCAAATGTGCAAAAACGCGGGATATAACAATAATACCATAATCAAAGAATTATATTCAATTTAATCTCAAATTAATCCAAAATTCTCTTTTTGAAACTCACCTCATGGCCATAAACTTCAATTCAACTCTTTATGACTTTTCTCCTATGATTCTTTCCTTTCTAAAAGTTGCTAAACCTTTACATCATCTCAATCATGTAAATAATAGTAGGAAAAACATACCTTATAGTGAAAGAATTTCACTTTCTTCACCCCTTTCCAAGACTAAGTTCATCACCACCTTGAAGAGAAAGAATAAAAATCATCTTCCATGAATTTTCTTTGAGATTTTGATGTTGATATTCTCTCTTGATGATATGGAAAGGTTGTGGAAGATTATGGAGGGTTATGAAAATTTATGGAGAGTTATGGAAGGTTATAGAACCCTCAAGAGTTCTCAAGAATTCTTTAGAAATATGAAGGATGAGAATATGGTGAAAATGATGAAAATTTATGGGTTAGAGGCGTATTTATAGGTGTGTGTTGGGTCGGGTTACTATAGCACCCGGTTACTGTAGCAGCATTTTTCTGCTCTGTCTGCATAACTTGTAACGTTCATAACTCCTTGCTCCGATGTCTCATTGACAAATGGTTTGTTGCGTTGGAAAATAGACTCAAAGAAATTCATTTTAGGATTTTGAAACGCCATAAAACTCCTTATATACTCGGAGATATACCCCTCCAAAGTTGACCCAAAATTCTGCCCAGAATTCTGCCAATTTTTTTCAAATTTTTGGACAACTTATTTTCTCCACTTTGCTTGGTCCCGGAATCTTCCAAAACTCTCCATACATGATATTTATCATTGATCATACTTGATAAAATAGTCGTTTCCTTTGGTTCCAAGGTTATCCTTCCCGGTTACGACTTACGAGATCGTAATTCATCATTTACTTCATTGTTACGTACTTCCCATGGCATGTACCTTCCAAAACTTTATGGGACGTCTCTTAATATGGTGAAGTACATGGCATGCTCATGATCTGAAAGTGCAAGGTGTAACATCCTTCCCCCCTTAGAAACATTCGTCCTCGAATGTTGTAGCTTGCGAGTTTACGACTCTTTCATTAGTTTCTTGAAATGGTTGTCTTCCTTTAGTTCCTGATCCCATATTCTTATACTATGGGCTTATTAGTCTTCTTTCATATTCTTCGAATCCTTTGTCGGGCTCATTCATTAGTTCCATATCCTCACGTTCTTATGTATGTACTCAGTGGTAAACTGATATCTTGTTACTGTCCTGGGACCTATTGCCATTAAGATGGTCTTAACTCATGATTGCTATGGCTTCCTGCCAATCTGTGAGCACTTTTAATTACTGTACTTATTTGTCTTGCTCCTTATTTCTCTACTAGTAGACAAATTCTATTGTTCAGATATGACACCCTTTCTTGCTTGCTTCTTTGGCACTATTTTAGATTATCCCTTTTCATTCTCTTCGACCTTATATACATACCATATCATCTCCTTTTATTTCCTTGGTCGAACTCTTTAATTCCTTACAATATCATCCTATTCATACTTTGAACTTTTTCTACAATTTCCTCTCCTCAGTTTTAGCGTAATTGCAATATAAACTCATAAACATGGAACTAAGATAAAATCCTACTTAATCATAACTTTATTTTGATACGAGTATGCTTTCTTCTTAAGTCTTTGATTCTCTTGTATTGGTGATCATTTGAGACTTAAATTAGCCTATGTTCTTTTTTTCCTCCCTATCGTTGTCCTTACACCATTTTTGTCGGCCATTGCATCATGACAATTGTCTATATGGTTCTATAACATGTACTCTCACATTTGATATGACCGACGACTTATGACTCCACGACTTGCGAGGTACTTTCTAGTCTCAGGTAGCACTGCTGTCTTGCTATCCATAGGCACACTTTCTCCCTTTCCTTTGGAGATCATTGAACTTCCTATAATTATTCCTCTTGTTAAAACTTTCATATCTTCTAGTGCTAAGATTTCCCTTTTTGTAATCTAGATTGTCCTTTATACTTACCCCCTGGTCAGCTTATAGACCCTTCTTACTCCTTTCGTTACTTTTCGGAGTACGTTACTGCACACTTAAATGTAACAAAAATTTCTCCGGTACGAGCGATTCGAACCATAGTCCAGAGACATAACATGTCGCATTGACGAAACTCATTCCCCTTCCTAGATTTGTCTCATGATATACCTACATTTAATCCATTCTCACTTTTCTTTAGCGCATTCTTGACATATCGGTTCATCTCAAAATTTGACTCCTTCAATCTAATGTATTTCCCTCTCGTGAGCTTCAGAATATTATAGCTCATCTTAGAACTGAATTTGTTCTTCCCCCTTTTTAAAGAATGTTCTCATATACCGTAACCTTTGAGTGTTAACCGTATTTGATAGTCATCTGGCTGACCTTAGCGACCCTTCTACTCCTGTATTCCGTATAATGTCGGAGTTCTTTTCATCTCATGGTTTAACTTGTTTTCCTTTTTTCTAGTTGAGTTCTTGTATCAAATCAAAATGCTTATACATATCGAATACAATTCAAACGCCTTCTTTAATGTCTTTTAACTTCTACCTCTCATGACTTGTAGTCCCCTAGGTTAATGAATTAATGGGGACATCGAAATTCATTAGGCCCCTTATGGAGTGTCTGACTATACCACGCTCTTTTAGCCCTAGTCTTTCTCCACGACTATCTTCTTAATATCCTTGACATTCTCCTTGCTCCGCGTTCCCAATTCTGATTTGTATCTATACTATACCATTAAAAGTTGATATTCCATACCATCAATTCCCACGACTCGTCCTTTCACTATCTAGCTCATTTGTCTCGTAATTCTCTTTAACTACTCGTTTGTATCGCAGCTATGCATCGTAGTGTTTCTAGTGTTCTGTCAGCTCTTGTTCTTATCATGAAATCCTCAAAAAGTAAACCCTTTCCTTTCTTCTTTGGTCGAGTCTTTAACTTCCTTTATGATACTACAACTTGTGCACACACATATAGATATATATCTAAAAACAATTCGGTTTTCTACATGATCGCATCTTTGCATCTTTCACAAACTATTGTCTTATAATTTCAATTTGTAAAAATTTTGGCAGAGTTTCCTCTATACTTCTTACTGTCTCATTCCTACACACAGCCCAGAAAACACATCCAACGCCTCACAGGGCGATCACAAATGCTCGTAACATCTAGTTCGAGTTCTTATATCCAATTCTATTAATATCAATAAGGCAGAAAACATGCCTTTCAGAGTAACAACTTCAATTCTCATCAATTACCTTATACCGGCATAATCAACTGCTTATCCATAATCTAAACACTTAGGATTAGAGTTAGGGACATCACATCCTATAGTTTAGCTCTACGACACGATCTAAGATGAGAAAGAAAGGTCTATGGTTCCTAAATGTCCTGCAACCTCTTGTTTATAAGTGTGGCACGCTTTACACCCATAAACAAGACTCTACTGGACACGGCTCGTAGACACACCCTTGGAAGAACTGCTCTGATACCACTTTGTCACGACCCCGCTAGAGGTCATGACGGGTACCCAGTACTAGCTTACGGAGCACCTCTGATCTAACATTCCTTTCTTACTACTAGGTGGGTCACACGGATAATTTATGAACATCTCACTTAATATAGCTATCCATAGTTATGCCCGCAATCATATATCGATAAGCTTGACCAACATATTATACAACAACAACGACGAACAAGGTTATGAAACAACTACCCAAATTCGTTTGTCTACGAGCCTCTAAATAAGATACATAAATCCACGAGGACGGGGCAGGATTTCACCGTCCCAAATATATACACAAGAGTAGTACCAATAAGCTGTAGCTCTGGAACAACTGGAGCGCTTTCGAGATGCTGCTGGTGCAAATCCTAGAAGCCAGACGCGTCTATCTGTTTACCTGCGGGCATGAACGCAGCGTCCACAAGAAAGGACGTCAGTACGAACGGAGTACTGAGTATGTAGGGCATGAACAATAATATAATAAGACAGATGGAGCATATCATGAGGGAAAAGGGTAACCTGCACATCTGAGTGCCTCTTAAGGCGAATACCATGCATGCTTAACTTTCCTTTCATATAAACATTTCTCATATACGTATACATAAAATAAAATTGTTGCTGAATGTGCAGCCCGATCCAAAAGCATATCATTTTGCCGCAAAACGAATGACCCGATCCATCTATATATTATATACATAATAGTGCCGAGGAACGAACGTCCCGATCCATTTAACCACATATCCCGCGTCCGGGCATCCCGTGTCCCGGACGATATCATAATCTACCAGCTGATCAGGTGGCCATGCGTCTATAACGCCTCGCCTTCCCCCATATCCCCCATATTGTATATGTGTATATATATATATATTATGTATATCTGATTATATTATGGAATAATCATCATCGCTCTATCTCACCTTCAAGGAACAATTATTATAAGGTGAGATCAACAACAATTAATAAAATTGAGAAAATCATGAAATAAGCTCAATAATCTCATAATAGCATTAAAATCATAAAATTGGAACCTTTAAACATAAAATCATCTTTATCATTGTAATCATCAAACAAACATTCTCATCTTTAACATCATGAGAATATTTAAGAATCATGAACTTCTAGCTTTTGAAAACAAGGAGGTTATGGAAACATTTGTGGAATCATAATATAGGAATCATGCTTTTGAAAGAAAGGGATGAGCCTTGACATACCTGCGCGGCCTCCTATTATCTTCGTACTCGTAAATATACATTTGAGAGAATTCACACTATCATTAGACTTATCGTTGCATACGTGTACTAAGCTTTCTATTTAAACTACTTTATATTCGCCGAAAATCGTGCAGCATCTCCCCTATATTCTTTACCTCCTCCAAATACCAAAACAACTCCCAAACAATGTCACGACCTGACTAGGGGGCCATGACGGGTACCCGGAACTGACTATCGAGCACCACTGATAATACTAGTCATCATACTCATCCTAGACACATATAGTCTCCAAGGCCATACATAAATATATATATAAGCCCGCACGGCCGAAAAAGTGATATACATGAATATCCACTAGTGTGTCTATAAGACAACAACTACCCACATATCCGTATCTACGAGCCTCTACAAGAATACTGTGACATAAGGACGGGACAGGACCCCGTCGTGCCCAAATATGTACACAAAATAAAATCTAAAAAATGGCACCTCCGGAATAGTGGAGTGCTCCTGTAAGTCTGCTAAATAGCTCCTAGGAATCTGGGCCACATCTCTGTCTACCTGTGGGCATGAACACAGCGTCCAAAAAGAAAAGAACGTCAGTACGAAAAATGTACTGAGTATGTAAGGCATTAATAATACTCACATAGTAAAGAAATAATGAAACATAAGGTGAACGTATAACCTGCTTAACTTTAAAGGAAAACACATGACATGCATCTCAAATATACCGTCATCATTAACCCGCGTCTGGGTAACTATCGCACGCCGCCCACTAGTGGTGTCATGTCCAGCCCTCTAGGCACGGTGTAATCATAAGCAGCCCGCCTTAGTGGTGTCATGTCCGGCCAACTAGGCACGGTGTAATCTTATCATTTTATACTTATCATAAAGCATACATAAGAACTCAAAGACCACTATATCTCTATTGGGGTGATGTAAGGTCAAGAACCCCCGATTCCGTTGTGGAGTAATCATAATCGTCATGTCCCACCTTCGATGAACTGGCACTATAAGGTGAGGCTATCAACAATGAATAGCATCAAGCAATCATGTAAAGATCATTAATATCATAATAGCATCATCTCATTATTGTGGAACATACCTCATCTATATCTCATAGGAAACTTTTAATACTCTTTAGCTCTCATCTTTTGGGATGTAAGAAGGTCATGGAAATTATCGAAAGGAAATTACAATATATGAGAGTATCATGCCTTTGGAAAAGAAGGGACTAACCTTACATACCTTTGTATCTCTTCAACTATATCGTCTAATTGCGTGCCTCTCAAGCTTGATATTCTACCTTCAAGGGAATTAGTACTAAGATTAGATAATTGAAGACATACTTAGGCTTAAGCTAAAGCTACCTAAAATCATGTAACATCTCCTTTATTTCGATGACTTCCTCCACATAATAAACAACTCCCAACATCAATAGCAACACCCACAATATCTTAATCAATAACTTCATCAAGCTAGATATTATTAAATTCTCAACATTCCCTATCAAAATCCTTCATAACTCTAGCTATTGCATCATACCGTATCCATCCTCATACAAGGCCTTTACAACATCTTTAATACTATTCATAGCAAGATTATACTCATTACATATCAAGAGCTATGATTCAAGAATATTACTATTTTCATATTTGCACTCCATGTTCTCATCCCATCCATAATCCAAGTCTTTTAACCTTTCAATACTCTTAATAACATGCAATAAACTTAAAACTCACCTTAGTGACTGGTGACTGGTGTTCTCCTCCCATCCACAACCATATCGAAATGCACATCTGCAGACATCTGCAAGATAGAACAGCGTTAGTTACCTGGCCCCAACAACAGTAATTTATTTCACATACGACACAATAATGCTTTCCAAATAGCAAATAGTGGGATGCAATGTCTTCAGGTTTTTACACTATCTGAACACAATAAGGTGTCTTTCCTGTCCAATTTAGGTAGGTCTGAGATACCCAAACCGGTCTATAGTCAGCATGCACTATATCAATAGAGATTTGGTTCCGCTCTACGCTAATTTTTCTAGAGTGGTTTTCAAATGAATGACACAGGTTACCCAAGCAGACAAGCTGGGGGTGAGCTTTCTAAGGCTGTAGGATGACTGCATGCCCACGCGACATTGGAGACCTCTAAAGATAAATATTAAAGGGGTTTTAGTAAAGGTGTGACCGCAGCTCATCCAACATCGTCACCCTTAGACATATATAAAAATAAATGCCAGGAGTGGTGGATTATGCATGCATGAATGACAGTTATACTTTGCGGAAATTTAAACACATAAACAATTTAAATCACTTAAACAATTTATATGATACAAACACACAAATTATTGGAACCCTTATGGTTAGAACCTTAAATTATCCCCAGCACAGTCGCCATCTGTAGCGATTCTATTTTTTCTGACTCGTATTTGCACTTGCCTCATTTAAAAAGGAAAGTGTCCCGGGAAGTACGATTGTCAATCGTACCGGGAAAAAGGAAAAATTATACTTTTACGTGGATGGTGCTCTAAATGGACTTATTTTAGAGTCGCCACCTAATTTTTAGGAAATTAGGAAAACCGAGTCGAAAAGGGTTCATTTAAAACAAATAGTTATGATTATTTTTAAAGAAACCTAATCTACACAGAGTCTAGGCAAGGGTTCTGGTAATCCCCCGAGCAAGGTATTAGGCACCCCGGTATTAAGGATCCTCTCAATTGCGGTTTACCTACGGGTTCTAATAATATGCCTATGTAGATATAAATTGGTTGTAATAAAAATAATTTTTGTTTATATTTCCGCAAATGGAAGCTAGTCATTTAGGGAAAATACCATGTTTCAAGAATCAAAAGTGGTAAAATTTTGCCCAAAATTGGGCGTTTCGGGTGTCTGACTAGAACACTTAGGCTAATACCCAAAGACTCTTAGCCTAAGTAGGACTCTACATAAGTCCACCTAAAAAATAGTTTAAAAAATATTTCAAAGTATAAGAAAATAGTTTTTAAGAAAATAATTTAGATATACTATTATAGTCCACACATATATGTAGTCCATCTTTTATTTCTAAGCTTTTGGTCAATTTTTTACTCTTTTAGCCTAAGTCTAAACAATCACAATTAGTCCCACCAGCTTTGAATATTGGTCCCAAAGTCCATATGTCATAAGTCCACAGGTTCCATAAATGTTCATTTTAGTCCAAAATTTCACAAATATCTGCAAATTTTGGTCCAATCAGTCCCAACTTGCATTAAAGTCTCAAAATTAGTCTTAATTTTGTGGTAAACTCATTTTGGCGATTTTAAAATACGACAATCTCATAAGGGTCCCAATTGACATAATAACTACACAAATAATAACTAAAAATGCGTAATTCAAAGGAGATAGAGAATTTGGGTTGACCAAGCCCAAAAGAAAATATTTTTGCACTCGGGTTCATCTTAATTCCAATGTATCCTCCATTTCGCTCCAATTTGGGGTTGACTCGATCTAGATATGTTAGTGAACCCCATTGGGACCCACCAACGGGTTTTGGTGGACAAGGATACAAACGGGTATACACAATATTCGAATACATCCACAAATAAACTTGAACAAATAAAATTAAAGCCTACAACTGTTACATAGCCAAAAATGAATTACAACATTTCATTGGGCCAAGCCCAATATACAACGAACTGCAAACAACAGCTATCACAAATAAGAAGAGCCCAAGAGCAACAGGCCCAGAATATAAGCGGCAGGCCCAAGGCCATTTTCTTTCAATTTTTTCTAAGTGTCAAGTCATGTTATACATGATATACCACTTATATACTCACAAAAATAAAGAGAAAAAACCCATGAAAGGGCATACCCTCTATACACTTTAGTATACACAATATATTCACATGATATTAGCCCTCAACCACTGTCACGACCCGTCTAGAGGGCCGCGACGAGCACCCGGTGCTAGCCCACCCGGGCGCCCCTTACCTCACACTTATGCTTACATCTAGGTGAGCCACATAATTAAACGTATAATTCTACTCATTCATCATGATAGTCCCATTGGACAACAATGCCTTTATATCATAATTGGCATCTAGGCCATATCAAATGTACATAAGCCGACAAGGCTACCAAAAGATATACAAAATATAGGCCGACAAGGCCGGACATGACTAACCATATACACGTGACTACGAGCCTCTAAGAAGAGTATGACATAACACATGAGCGGGACAGGACCCCGCTATACCCATAATTATATACACAAAAGAATAAGTACCCAAAAGCTACGGCTCCGAATGAAATGGAGCTCTGCTTTGAAATCTCTGAGAAAGAAGCTATGGATCAAGTCTGTCTCCCTGTGCACCTGCGGGCATGACGCAGCGTCCACAAACAAAAGGAAGTCAGTACGAAGAATGTACAGAGTATGTAAAGCATGATCAATATCAATATAGAAGCATAAATAGCAACATAAGAAATAGCATAGAATGGGAGATGGCAATATCATCGTCATGTGCACTTACTTGTCTTTCATAGGGACTTTCCATTGCTAATACGTATTTGTGTACATACATCATTATCCGTATTCCATAATAGTACCCGTACCACATTTGTGCTCGTATTCGTATACATGCCCTTATTCACATTCATATACACAGTCATATCATATTAGTATTGACATCATATACATGATCATATCATATACATAGCATTTACATAGCATACTCGACCACGTAGGATCGGTGTTTCATACACACTTGGACAACCAAGGCTCAAGGTTACTCATACCTGGCCCTACCAAGGCTTCAGGGTTACATCTACCTAGCCCTACCAAGGCGTCAGGGTTATCCGTACCATCTGCAGAGGTGTGCGCGCATTTCGTAATCGTATACATACTTATTTACATATCATACCCGGCCTCATAAGCTCGGGGTTCCATAATAGTCATACATAGATACATACACATACTAGCTCATAAACATCATTACTATTAACATCTTTATCACAATCGTCGTCAACATCATTATTACTGCTATCGTCAACCATCACATTTACCTTAATGGGCCTACTCGCCATACGAGGAACTTAGTACAATCGTAGCATACCGAGAATCATAAGCTTAGTAGCTTTGAAGATAGAAGCATTTGGAGAATATCATAAGCTCGTAGAAGATTTAGATGATTGGCCAAAGAACCATGCCTTATGAAAGAAGGGTTAGCCTTACATACCTTTTTTCCGTTCAACTATTTTAGACTTGCTCGTCCTCCTCCGTAGCTCACGTGTCTACCTTCATTAAGGGCATACTACCGTTAGAATCGACAACTAGCATATATGACCAAAGCTAAAGAAAATCGGACGGCATCTCCTTTATTTATACAACATTCCTCCATATCGTAAATCATCTCCCAAACGTCAACAATACATTCACAATATTATAACCATAGTCGTTATTCACCCACATTATCCATATTCCTAGACTTACGTTCAATTACCCATATCCATGGCCATATCACATAACCACGTTCATTCACATACATTTCCTATCCCATGTTCTCAACGTCATTTATAACACATTTACATCACAATATACCAAGAAGCATAGCCCAAATCAAACTATTTCCCAAAATTACACTATTCCATATTCATGACCCATTTTGCCATACCTTTCTACAATCCAAGTATTTCAACTCTTAAATACCTTAAACAACATAGAAATATCATTAATATTACCTTAGATGTTGTAGGAACAAGCCTTGGTTGATAATACTCCACTTTGAGCAAAACCCTAGTTTACCTCCATGAGATTTCTTGACTTGGAATGATCTTGGATGGTTTTCTTACACTTGATTCACTTGGTTTATGTTGTTGATCACCAAATATCCTTGAATTCTTGTGGAATATATGTAGAGAGATGTTTTATAGAGAAGGGGTGTCAAGGGAAATGAAATGAAATATAACTTGGCCCTTTCATTTATTGAGCCAAAATCTGTCCCGACCAAATATACAGACCAACATACGGTCCGTATAAATTGTACGGGCCGTATGTTTGGTCGTACATTTGGTCCAGAGACTTTGGCCTTGCTGGGTTGGTTATACGGTCCCAAACATACGGACCGTATAAATTATACGGCCAGTATGTTTGGCCGTATAACTCCCAGGGGTTCCGAAGTCCGTTTCGTCGATTCGTTTGATCTCCAATCCTTATGGAACCTTCTTAAAACTTGTTCAACACTTCAATACCAATCGAAGGGACGTTATCACACTTCTCCAAAACATCATTAAGTGCTCATTAAATCGCTACTCGTATTTCCTTTCCGATACTTATCAAATACTTTGCCTTCTCTTGGCAATCCTCTTCCCCCCTCTCTAACATCTTTAAAATCTTATGTAGAGTCGTCGAATGTCATCGCTTACTCATGAACATATCGTATACTCGTACTCCTTACTAGTTCGTTCACTTGCGTAACAACGAAAGATTTTCCGAGGTGTAACATTCTTCCCCCCTTAAGAACATTCGTCTTCGAATGTTAAAGCCTTCGGGAATTCTATAAAAATTTCGCCAGAGTTTCCCCTATAATATGGCACTACCATCTTGTCACAACAACCCATAATTTCGATGCCTCACAGGGACACAACACAATAGCATAAAAAATTTTCCACACACGACCCAGAAAGCATAAAAGGAAAACATACATACCTTATAATCTTGACGTCTCATCTTGGATTCCTTCCACGGGCTGAAATAAATGAGGGCTTTCACTTTCACTTTAAACTCCAAGTCTCTTCGACGATTATCCGCATAGGACTTCTGACGACTTTGAGCCGCTAATAACCGATCTTGTACGAGCTTAACCTTCTCTATGGCTTGCTGGATCAAATCTGGCCCTATCAACTTAGTCTCCCCTGTCTCAAACCACCCAATTGGGGATCTACACTTTCGCCCATATAAAGCTTCATACGGTGCCATTTGAATGCTGGAATGGTAACTGTTATTGTAAGCAAATACAATGAGTGGCAAATGGTCATCCCAATTTCCTCCAAAATCTAGCATACATGCCCGTAACATATCTTCCAGAGTCTGAATGGTGCGCTAAGCTTGCCCATCGATCTGTGGGTGAAACGTCGTGCTAAGGCTCACTTTGGTCCCTAGACCTTCTTGGAAAGACTTCCAAAAATTAGCTTTAAACTGAGTCCCTCTGTCTGAGATAATAGATACTGGAACACCATGGAGTCTCACTATCTCCTTAAGATAAAGCTTTGCATAGTCTTCTGCCACATAGGTCTTTCTGACTGGTAAGAAATGAGCCGACTTCGTGAGCCTATCCACAATCACCCATATAGAGTCATACTTGCATCTAGAATGAGGTAAGCCTGAAATGAAATCCATGTTAATCACTTCGCACTTCCAAGTTGGGATTTCTATAGCTTGCAATAATCCACCCGGCTTTTGGTGCTCGATTTTTACTTGCTGACAATTAGGACATTGAGCTACGAATTCCGCTATATCTTTCTTCATCCCATTCCACCAATATATAGACTTGAGGTCATTATACATCTTCGTCGCTCCAGGGTGAACAGAATAACGAGAACAATGAGCTTCTCTCAAAATCTGGTGGCGTAAACTTGCCACATCAGGGACACATAATCTGCCTCGGCATCGGAGAACTCCGTCTCCTGAAATATCAAATGATGATTCCTCTTTCTGAGGGAGTGTATCTCTGTATTACATTAGCATGGAATCTTCGTATTGTCGCTTTTTCACTTCTGCTACTAGCGACGAGACTGCAGAATTCTGAATAGTAGCTCCTCTGCTACCTGAGTCCACTACTCGGACTCCTTGGCTAGCTAACTGCTGGAGCTCACAGGCCATTTCTCTCTTCTCTGGTTGTACATCACATAGACTTCCCATTGATCTACGGCTAAGAGCATCAGCCACAACATTTGCCTTTCCAGGGTGATATAAGATATCAACGTCGTAATCATTTAGCAATTCTAACCATCGTCGCCGCCGCAAATTCAACTCTTTCTGCTTGAAGATATACTGAAGACTCTTATGATCTGTATAGATATCCACATGGACACCATATAAATAATGTCTCCATATCTTTAATGCATGAACCACCGCGGCCAATTCCAGATCATGGGTAGGATAATTCCGCTCATGCTTCCGCAATTGCCTTGAAGCATACGCAATCACTTTACCATGTTGCATTAATACACAGCCTAGACCAACACCTGAAGCATCACAATAAACAACATATCCTTCCAATCCCTCTGGAAGTGTCAAGACTGGGGCAGAAGTCAATCTATCTTTCAACTCTTGGAAACTACGTTCGCAAGCATCTGTCCATTGAAACTTAGCTAATTTGTGGGTCAACTTTGTGAGCGGTGCATAAATAGAAGAAAAGCCTTCAACAAATCTCCTGTAATAACCTGCTAAGCCCAGAAAGCTACGAACCTCCGTAGGAGTTGTGGGCCTTGGCCAAGTCTTCACGGCCTCAATCTTTTGACTATCCACTTGAATCCCGTCGGTTGCAACAATATGCCCCAGAAATGCCACTGAGTTCAACCAAAACTCACATTTAAAATTTTTTGCAAACAATTCTCGAGCTCGAAGAACTCCAAGGACAGTACGCAAATGATCCGCATGTTCGGCCTCGGATCTAGAATACACCAAGATAACGTCGATAAATACGATCACAAATAAATCCAGGAAGGGCTTGAACACATTATGCATCAAATCCATAAATACCGCCGGCGCATTAGTTAGCCCAAATGACATTACCCGGAACTCAAAATGACCATATCTTGTCCTGAAGGCTGTTTTAGGGATATCTTTCTCCCTAACTCTCACTTGGTGATACCTGGACCTCAAATCTATCTTTGAAAACTATTTAGCACCTTGTAATTGATCAAACAAGTCATCAATCCTCGAAAGAGGATATTTGTTCTTAATCGTCACTTTATTCAATTGTCGGTAATCAATGCACATTCTCAAGGAGTCATCTTTATTTCGGACGAACAATACGGGTGCTCCCCACGGGGATGAACTAGGCTTAATAAAGCCTTTATCAAGCAAGTCTTTTAGTTGCTCCTTCAACTCTTTCAATTCTGCGGGAGCCATTCTATAAGGAGGAACAAATATAGGTTTCGTGCTTGGCAACACGTCGATAGCAAAATCAATCTCCCGTTCGGGAGGAAGGCCTGGAAGTTCTTCCGGGAACACATCCGGAAATTCATTTACTACAAGGAACTGACTGAAGAGTCGGCGATTCAGCTTCTACATCTTGGACCCGAACTAGATGATAAATGCAACCTTTCGTAATCATTTTCCTTGCCTTTAGATAGGAAATAAACCTACCTTTTGGTGACGCCGTATTCCCTTTCCACTCTAAAACTGGTTCTCTCGGAAATTGGAAACGAACCATTTTCGTTCTACAATCAACATTGGCATAACAAGAAGCCAACCAATCCATGCCCATAATAACATCAAAATCCACCATTTCTAGCTCATGCAAATCAATCATGGTACGACGATCACAAATCACAATAACACAATTTCTATATACTCGGCTAGCTATTACCGATTCCCCACGGGTGTAGACACCTCAAAAGGTTTAATTGACTCCAGCTCGACTCTAAATCGACCCGCAATATATGGAGTAACATATGACAATATGGAGCCCGGATCAATCAAAACATATACATCATGAGAGAATACCGATAATATACCTGTGACCACGTCAGGAGAAGACTCAAGATCTTGGCATCCAGCCAAAGCATAAATATGGTGCTGAGGACCACTAGAACTGGGAGCTCTCCCTCTACCTCTACCATGGCTGACTGGCGCATGTGAACCTGGCCCCGTAGGGCGTACAGATGCTAAAGATCCGGCTACCGACCCTGATGGCTGGGTCCTACCTCTACCATATACTGAGGGGCAATCACGAATGATATGGCCTGGTCGACCACATGAATAGCAAACATCTGAACCCAATCGGCATCGACCCCAATGCAACTTCCCACACTGGGAACATCGTAGGGCGGGTGGCCTTGCCTGACCCGAATCATCCCTAAATTGAGACACTGAAAAACTCGGACTCGGCCCTGAACGAGCCGATCTATCAAATCTCTGGCCTGAAAACCGTGGAGGTGCACTGGTCATAGAATAGCCTGAATGTCTGGGGAACTGCTGCCTGTGCCCACCCCTAAGCTCGCTCGTCGAACCCACAGATCTAAGTCTCTTGCCATGTCCCCTATCTTGCTCGCGTTCACTTCTCTGCTGTTGCAAGCTTTCTTCTAAGTTCTGAGCATGGACCTGAATGCGCGCAATATCCATACCGTCCTGAAGGGACGCAGTCAGGCATCTATCCATCAAGTGTGGCCCTAGGCCCTTCACAAATCGGTGTACCCGGTCACCCATATCCGCTACCATGGCTGAAGCATACCTAGCCAAGGAGTTAAAGCGGAGACTATACTCTATGGCACTCATACTACCTTGCCTCAAGTTCAAGAATTTATCGGCCCTAGCTCGCCGAACTTCTGGAGGCATATAGTGTCGGAGGAAAGCATCAACAAACTCTTGCCATACCGGGGGAGGTGCACTGGCTCCCCGTGAAGCCATCCAGACTATATACCACTGGATCGAGACATCCCTCAGCCTATACGATGCCAACTCCACCGACTCGGTGTCTGAAGCATGTATCAATCGAAGTGTCCTCAACATACCATCGATAAAATCCTGAGGGTCCTCCTCCGGCTTTGATCCAAAGAATTTCGGAGGGTTCAAAGTAATGAAGTCACGGGCCCTTGCCCTAACAGTCCTATCACCTTGCCCTGAAATTTGCCTCTGAGTCTGGGCCGCAACCAACTGAGTAAGCAAATTAATGGCCTCTTTCACATCTTGGCCCGAAGCATCCGGTGGAGGAGCTGGAGGTGCTGGAGCAGGGGCTGAGGCTCCCTCACGCTCCTCAGTAATAGGCACTGTCTTGGAGGACTGAGATCGAGCCGCACTCTGGGACTCACTTTCCTCTACTACCGGTGGCGGTGCTCTTTTAGCCCGCTTGCCCTTTTAGGCTGCTATAGCCTTTCTCTTTACAGGCATTTCTGAAATACACAACACATGATTAAGGAACAAGAATTTCTTATATAACAGCTCTATCGCACGATTCTTATGAAGAAAGAAGGTCATTCATTCCTATAATGTCCGCAGCTTCTTGTTTATAAGTGTGGCGCGCAACACACCCATAACCAAGACTCTACTAGACATGGCTCGTAGATACACCCTAGGACTGAACTGCTCTGATACCACTTTTGTCACGACCCGTCTAGAGGGCCGCGACAAGCACCCGGTGCTAGCCCACCCGGGCGCCCCTTACCTCACACTTATGCTTACATTTAGGTGAGCCACATAATTAAACGTATAATTCTACTGATTCATCATGCTAGTCCCATTGGACAACAATGCCTTTATATCATAATTGGCATCTAGGCCACATCAAATGTACATAAGCCAACAAGGCTACCAAAAGATATACAAAATATAGGCCGACAAGGCTGGACATGTCTAACCATATACACGTGACTACGAGCCTCTAAGAAGAGTATGACATAACACATGAGCGGGACAGGACCCTACTATGCCCATAATTATATACACAAAAGAATAAGTACCCAAAAGCTACGGCTCCGAATGAAATGGAGCTCTACTATGAAATCTCTAAGAAAGCAACTATGGATCAAGTCTGTATCCCTGTGCACCTGCGGGCATGACGCAGCGTCCACAAACAAAAGGACGTCAGTACGAAGAATGTACTGAGTATGTAAAGCATGATCAATATCAATATAGAAGCATAAATAGCAACATAAGAAATAGCATAGAATGGGAGATGGCAATATCATCGTCATGTGCACTTACTTGTCTTTCATAGGGACTTTCCATTGCTAATACGTATTTGTGTACATACATCATTATCCGTATTCCATAATAGTACCCGTACCACATTTGTGCTCGTATTCGTATGCATGCCCTTATTCACATTCATATACACAGTCATATCATATTCGTATTGACATCATATACATGATCATATCATATACATAGCATTTACATAGCATACCCGACCACGTAGGATCGGTGTTTCATACACACTTGGCCAACCAAGGCTCAAGGTTACTCATACCTGGCCCTACCAAGGCTTCAGGGTTACATCTACCTAGCCCTACCAAGGCGTTAGGGTTATCCGTACCATCTGCAGAGGTGTGCGCGCGTTTCGTAATCGTATACATACTTATTTACATATCATACCCGACCTCATAAGCTCGGGGTTCCATAATAGTCATACATAGATACATACACATACTAGCTCATAAGCATCATTACTATTAACATCTTTATCACAATCGTTGTCAACATCATTATTACTGCTATCGTCAACCATCACATTTACCTTAATAGGCCTACTCGCCATACGAGAAACTTAGTACAATCGTAGCATACCGAGAATCATAAGCTTAGTAGCTTTGAATATAGAAGCATTTGGAGAATATCATAAGCTCGTAGAAGATTTAGATGATTGGCCAAAGAACCATGCCTTATGAAAGAAGGGTTAGCCTTACATACCTTTTTCCATTCAACTATTTTAGACTTGCTCGTCCTCCTCCGTAGCTCACGTGTGTACCTTCATTAAGGGCATACTACCGTTAGAATCGACAACTAGCATATATGACCAAAGCTAAAGAAAATCGGACGGCATCTCCTTTATTTATACAACATTCCTCCATATCGTAAATCATCTCCCAAACGTCAACAATACATTCACAATATTATAACCATAGTCGTTATTCACCCACATTATCCATATTCCTAGACTTACGTTCAATTACCCATATCCATGGCCATATCACATAACCACGTTCATTCACATACATTTCCTATCCCATGTTCTCAACGTCATTTATAACACATTTACATCACAATATACCAAGAAGCATAGCCCAAATCAAACTATTTCCCAAAATGACACTATTCCATATTCATGACCCATTTTGCCATACCTTTCTACAATCCAAGTATTTCAACTCTTAAATACCTTAAACAACATAGAAATATCATTAATATTACCTTAGATGTTGTAGGAACAAGCCTTGGTTGATAATACTCCACTTTGAGCAAAACCCTAGTTTACCTCCATGAGATTTCTTGACTTGGAATGATCTTTGATGGTTTTCTTACACTTGATTCACTTGGTTTATGTTGTTGATCACCAAATATCCTTGAATTCTTGTGGAATATATGTAGAGAGATGTTTTATAGAGAAGGGGTGTCAAGGGAAATGAAATGAAATATAACTTGGCCCTTTCATTTATTGAGCCAAAATCTGTCCCGACCAAATATACAGACCAACATACGGTCCGTATAAATTGTACGGGCCGTATGTTTGGTCGTACATTTGGTCCAGAGACTTTGGCCTTGCTGGGTTGGTTATACGGTCCCAAACATACGGACCGTATAAATTATACGGCCAGTATGTTTGGCCGTATAACTCCCAGGGGTTCCGAAGTCCGTTTCGTCGATTCGTTTGATCTCCAATCCTTATGGAACCTTCTTAAAACTTGTTCAACACTTCAATACCAATCTAAGGGACGTTATCACACTTCTCCAAAACATCATTAAGTGCTCATTAAATCGCTACTCGTATTTCCTTTCCGATACTTATCAAATACTTTGCCTTCTCTTGGCAATCCTCTTCCCCCCTCTCTAACATCTTTAAAATCTTATGTAGAGTCGTCGAATGTCATCGCTTACTCATGAACATATCGTATACTCGTACTCCTTACTAGTTCGTTCACTTGCGTAACAACGAAAGATTTTCCGAGGTGTAACATTCTTCCCCCCTTAAGAACATTCGTCTTCGAATGTTAAAGCCTTCGGGAATTCTATAAAAATTTCGCCAGAGTTTCCCCTATAATATGGCACTACCATCTTGTCACAACAACCCATAATATCGATGCCTCACAGGGACACAACACAATAGCATAAAAAATTTTCCACACACGACCCAGAAAGCATAAAAGGAAAACATACATACCTTATAATCTTGACGTCTCATCTTGGATTCCTTCCACGGGCTGAAATAAATGAGGGCTTTCACTTTCACTTTAAACTCCAAGTCTCTTCGACGATTATCCGCATAGGACTTCTGACGACTTTGAGCCGCTAATAACCGATCTTGTACGAGCTTAACCTTCTCTATGGCTTGCTGGATCAAATCTGGCCCTATCAACTTAGTCTCCCCTGTCTCAAACCACCCAATTGGGGATCTACACTTTCGTCCATATAAAGCTTTATACGGTGCCATTTGAATGCTGGAATGGTAACTGTTATTGTAAGCAAATACAATGAGTGGCAAATGGTCATCCGAATTTCCTCCAAAATCTAGCATACATGCCCGTAACATATCTTCCAGAGTCTGAATGGTGCGCTAAGCTACTCGTATTTCCTTTCCGATACTTATCAAATACTTTGCTTTTTCTTGGCAATCCTCTTCCCCCCTCTCTAACATCTTTAAAATCTTATCTAGAGTCATCGAATGTCATCGCTTACTCATGAACATATCGTATACTCGTACTCCTTACTAGTTAGTTCACTTGCGTACCAACGGAAGATTTTCCGAGGTGTAACAACCACCTTACAGAAAACCACTAAGTCTACCCAGTAGTCCCACAATTTCCAACTCATGTTTTAACTATTAAGTGAGGCCAAGCAAGCAAGCATAGCTTTAGGACTAGTCACAAACACATGACAGAGGTGTCATAGAGTCATTTAGTATGCAACATGAAGTGTCGCAAGTTTAAATCAATGCAAGGATGGGTAATTCGAGGCACATCAAGTGTCGCAACTCAGCAAACAGTAGTGGCATGGACCACAGGACATGGAAAATTTCAAAATGGAAAATGAGTAACAACAACAATGAAGTAGTAAGGAAAACAAAGCAAGCACAGGATTAAGAGTGAAGCAGAAAAAGACAAAGAGGAAGCCACAGTCATCCTACTCAAAATATTAGTTTCTAGTTTCTTTTTGAGGAAATCAATAGTTAATGAAGACAGGAAAATGAAGGATCTGGCCAAAAGTTCATTTTTAAGCCAAGAAGAAATTAAACCAAATGCCAGAAAGCCACTTTTCTAACCCATTCACCTCTTACAGGGGGAAGTTTAAGGTCTAAAGCCATTTTTGTACCAATTTTAGCTTAAACAAGTCTAGGTATTAAGAAGATTCAGAGTGCAGGTTCCCAACATTTCCCAAGTCCCTAAATACTAGTTTATGTTCAATCATTGGGTCACAACGGTCTCAACTAGTCTTAAGATCATCTCAGCATATAAACAGTCCCATAGAAAACGTTGTAGAGATTTAAAATGACAATTTTAACTTAGTTCATTCCCAAAATCAAACATAGGGATCCAAACTCAAATGTGAGATCAAATAAGGTCCTAACAAGACATAAAGGGTGATCAAAACTGGATCAGCAAGTCCAAAAGGAGGTAAAAGAGAGCATGAGGATATCCTAGGTGTAGTCATGATTCAACTGCAGTTACAGCAAGTCCCAAATAATAAGAAACTCAGATGGAAACAATACAGGTCTACAGGAGCCTAAACTATGACTAGGAGAGGTTCATGACACTATCCTTAATTCAAAACATCATACTGAACATATCTGAATCACAAACAAGTAAATAGGGGTGGAAACCATATATATAAACCTCATAAACTTACAAACAAGTTACAAAGACATGTGCAAGAAAGCAGATACCACATATGTTCTTTTAAAGCAGATTTAAGTTCAATTTTTAGCATTTGCATTAGATGTCACAAGTTTTACAAATTTGAATTAAACCTTTAAGAGATAATTTAGGCATAACCAATTCTCAGTAACTTAGTGTGGTCCAACAATGTAAACTATGAGCATACTGTAGTTCATATCAAGCATACAACAGGAATGATGCACAAAGATGGCTCAATGTTCAAAAGAGGTGATTAAGAGAGGTTCATGCTACTTCTCCTAAGTCACAAAATGATGTATTCAAAAACTGTATAAGCCAACAATGTATAAGGAGCAAAAGTGTTCAAGTTCTAGGATCAAACATAGAAATGGCAGGAAAGAAGGGTCTAAATCACTTCTATGTCTGTTTTTAGACTTCTTTTTAAAGTTAAATTCTAGTTTTCCCTGTATGACTAAACTTCTAATGATTTGACAATCAAGGGATATTTAAGGCCTACCTAATCAAACTAAGCTCACAGAGCATTCTACACAACAAACTAGACAACAAACAAGCTTGAAAGAGAAGACAAGTCATAGTGAGATCACAAACCACACACCACAACCCAAAAGACATTAGTAGGCCTTTGATTCTCAATCTTGAACAAAGAAGAGAAAAAAAAACAAGTTCCTCTATTCCCTATTATTTACCTCCTACAAGAGTTCCTAAAGCTAGTGATTAAACACACACATAAAGCTAAACAGGACCCAAACTATTCAAAAAAAATAACATGACAAGCTATAAATCCATCAAATTCCTCCTTTTTAAAAAAAAAAAAAAACAGGTTCTTAGTTTTAGAGGCTTCTAGTCTCATTTAGCAATTTCAGAATATATAAAGCAAGTTAAGAGATTCATTCTTTACTTTTCTAAGGCTTAGCAAGATTCAGAGACGACAAAATATATACAAATGAAGCAAAATAGTCACAAAAACACATAAGTCTTTATTTATTACAGCTTTAACAGTCATTTAGTCAAAAAATGAAAATCTGAGGTTCAGGCTTCAAGGATTCCCATAATGTTATAGCTAGCTGATCTTTGAAAGCTATTTTTTTACAAGTTTTGAATAGGTTTAGTCTTTAAAGGATAGGAGAGGCAAATCCAATATGGGTAAAACAAAGCAAATAGAGATTCAGAGGATTTTAAGCTCAATATAGGTAGGTAGTAGAGAGGAAAGCAGATATATCTCATGTTTAAGAGACTATTTTAGTTCAAATTTAGTCCAAGACAACCATAAAATATCATAACATAACCCAGCCCCCCTTTATCTTACTGAGGTACACTAAACAAGTTTAATCAAGGGAAAACATAGACATGAACTTCATCATTTTTTTTTTGAGAATCATTATTTGATTTTTAATTGGAACAAATCAACACAGGGCTAAAACAAGTGGAATTCCTAAACAGTAGTAAAGCAACAACAATGTAAAATGTGCCTCAGAACCCTCAACATACCAACACAATAGTGATCACATAAGCGAATTTACTTCATTTTAGGCCAGTCTTAACCATTAAATACCTACTAGTCAACAACATCCCTTTGAAACCTCATCATATTGTCATCATAATAAGATAACCTTAACAGTTCAATAGAACAACAACAAAGATGATTTTAAAATAACCATAAACACATCAATTCATGTAAACAAACAAGGACAGAAACGAAATAGGATAGAATAAGGATGTTACCTTTTTGAAAGGCAACCTAAAGATCAAATGAGGGATTAGGTCAATCAAATCAACACCAACACTCAAATCCTCAAAACAGCATTCTTGTTATTTGATATAGTGTGGTATTTTTGAAGTAGTAATAGTATATTAGTGATGATATCTATAATATTTTTGAATATAATAGGCATGTTGGAAAGAATCAGTATAATTCTCCAAAAAAAAACATAACTATTCTTCAAGAAAACAATTCCAGACCCCCCATATGTCACAAACACCTCCCATTTATAGAAAACGAAAAAACAACTCCCCCCTAGGGACAAAAATGACCCCCCCCCTCCCAAAAAAAAAATAGAATTCAGATCCCCCCAATTTTAACAAACCCTATCTCATTTTCAACATCGAGTAAAGAAAAAATAAATTTTATCCAATTCGTACAAAATTGCAAAATCACGCGCAATAGTACACTATAGGGACAAAAACAAACCAAAATCAGTGCACAAGATAACAAAAATCCCAAATCGTGCACCTAATCACACAAAAACAAATTGTACCCAAGAATAATCCCAAAAAGGACCGTTATAAATCAATCCCAACCTTACACGTCATGCAAACCAGTACACAATATGAATCCATGGCTAAATATTGAGCAAATTACCACTGTACCATCTTTGTTGCGTGGTGTGGTGGCTCCAGATGGCTAAAAGCTCAATAGCTCTGCCCAGGGCGTCCCACACAACAGGAGACAGTGGGGAAATACCCAACAATCAATAAAAATGGGGGAGGAACGGCAGTGGAGCGGTGGCTAGTGGTGGAACCCTGGCGCCGCCACTAGATTCTCTCAAGAAAGAGAAGGGAAACATTTAGGGTAAAATAAAACAACGGACCAAACGAGAAAAATAAATTGGATGGCGGGGGAGGGGGTGTCACGACCAGACTAGGGTCATGACGGGTATCCGGGACTAACCACCGAGCACCACTCATTCTATTACTCATTCTGCGTTCATTCATATATCTTATGCTCATAATCATATAAAAACCATTTTTCATTTCGAAACATAAGTACCTTTTATGTACACAAGCCCTTTGGCAATCAAAATAATACATATATACAATGGGAAACTGTGAGACCATACTACCCACACATGCGTATCTACGAGCCTATTCTAGCGTACTAGACATATGGACGGGACAGGACCCCGTCATGCCAAAAACATATATACGCAAAAGAATAAATCAATGGCACCTCCGGAACAATGTAGTGCTCTCAAGGCCTGCTAATAGCTCCTACGAGTCTGGATCACCTCCCTGTCTACCTGTGGGCATGAACACATCGTCCAAAGAAAAAAGACGTCAGTACGAACATTGTACTGAGTATGTAAGGCATGAATGAAATGAACATAATAGAGAAATCATAAGACATAAGATGAATATATAACCTGCTTGACTTTTAAGACGGTGAGCATTTTAATCATATCACATATATCATGAAATCACATCTATCATCATATCACGTACACCCTCGTCGTTAACCCGTATCCGGGTAACCATTAAACGCCGCCCACTAGTGGTGTCATGCCCGGTCCTCTCGGCTCAGTGTAATCACAAGCAGCCCGCCTTAGCGATGACATGCGAAGCCAATTAGGCACGGTGGAATCATATGCAACCCGCCTTAGCGGTGACATGTCTGGCCAATTAGGTACGGTGGAATCATATGCAGCCCGCCTTAGCAGTGACATGCCGGCCAATTAGGCACGGTGGAATCGTATCATCATATACTCATCATAAACTTATCATAATCATAGATTTGTCATAGAACATGCATTAGAGCTTAAAGATAATCTATACTACATCAGGGTGATGTAAGGTCGGGAACCCCCAATTACCTTATGGAGTGCACATACGCATCACATCTCACCTTGAAGGAGACTAACATTATAAGGTGAGTGTACACAAGTAACAACATCAATGGAACCATACATAGGATCATTAACCTCACAGACATCATATCTCACTTTAGGATTGTTTAGACTTAAACTCATCATCATCATTATCATGCTTGTGTCCTATATCTTTTCTTTATCTTATACTTATATAGCTATTTATAGTCATAGAATCATACTTTCCATTATATAGGAAAATCACAGAAAAATAGGAAGATTCATGCCATAGGAGTCATGCCTTAGAAGGAAAGGACTATCCTTACATACCTTTTCGTTTAACTATTCTATCACTTGATCGTTCTCCTTCAATGCTCACGTTTCTACCTTCAAGAGAGTTCGTATTAACATTAGCTAATCGATCAAATGAATATGCTCCACTAAAGCTAGAGAAAATTTGGCAGCATTTTCTTTGTTTATGCAACTTTAATCATATCATATATCAACTCCCAAACGTCTATAATAACATTCACAACATTATAACCAACAATCTTCATTCATCCACATTATCCACATTTCACACTTTCACTTCAATTCATCCATAATCATGGTCATAATATACTATTACATTTAATCACAATATAATGCTTATCCCATGTCCTTAATATCATTTATAACATAATCATAATCACAACATATCAAGAATCATGACTCATCCCAAGCTACTACTCAAAATATCATTATTCTCATCTTTGTAACCCATTTTCTATCTCCTTTCATAATCTAAGTCTTTCAACCTCTCAATATCTTTAAACAACATGGAATGATCATAAAACTTACCTTAGATAGTGTAGGAATGAGCTTTGAGTGGAAATACTTAACTTGAGCCAAAACCCTAGTTCACTTCCAATGGGATTTCTTAACTTGGATGAACTCCAATGAGTTTCTTACACTTGGTTCTCTTGTTTTGATGAAGTTGATCATAAATTTCTCTGGAGTTCTTGTGGAAGAAGTGTGGAGAGCTTTCTAGAGTGTTCTTGAAGTGTGGATTGAGAAAATGAAATGAATGGAATGAGGTTTAAGTCCTTATATTAATTTTAAAGCTGTCTCGACTCAGTTCTACGGACCAACAAACGGTCCGTATCTTTTATATGGACCGTATGTCTAGCCGTATCTTTGGTCCAGTGGAAGTCCCATTCTGGGCAGAACGTACGGCCTAACATACGGCTAGTATGTTTTATACGGCTACTATGTTCGGCCGTATAATGCCCAGCTTTTTCGAACTCTTTCTCCTCGACTCGTTTGATCTCCAATCCTTATGGAACCTTCTTAACACTTTTTTAACACCTCATTAACAATTTAAGGGACATTATAACTCTTCTTCAAGACATCATTTAGTCATCATTAATTCGGTACTCGTAAATCTTATCCGTCACATAACGTATACTTTGCTTTTCTTGGCAACTTCTTTTCTCTTGCCTCGAATGTCTTTGAAATCTCAATTAGGATCCTCAAATGCTGTTTATTACTCATTGAAACATCTAATACTTCATGCCCTTCGTTAGTCTATTCACTGTGCATCAACGGAAAATTTTTTGAGGTGTAACATTCTTCCCCCCTTTAGAACATTCGTCCTGGAATGTTAAGCGCTCGGGAATTCTACAAAAATTTTGCTAGAGTTTCCCCTGTAATATGGCACTACCATCCTGTCCCAACAGCCCACAATAACAATGTCACGACCCAACCCCGTAGGCCGTGACTAGTGCCCGATCTGGGCACCCAAACCCATCTATCAAATACATTCAAGTAAATAGCAGAAGCCGACAAGGCTGTATTTACAAATTTAGATAATTTCCCAAAAAATTTCGGCAGAGTCTCCTTTGTTTTTCAGACTATCCCGAATGACCCTGTACACAGCAAACACCAACAAAGGCCACACAGGGCTAACAAAACAACGTATAAACATATGCGGATCGGCCACCTCGGCGTATGGGATCGCCCAAACAACATATACACATATCCATACAAAAAGACCCTAACCCACGAACATGTCCACAGACCTTTAAACTGACCGACAGAATCATATGACGGGACAGGGCCCCGCCGTACCCAAATAGTTAGATATGCAGAAATATATATACATGGCGAAAGATATATATACCAAAAGTGGACTCCGAATCAAAGGGAGTACTCCGAAATAGCAGAAGTGGAGCCTACAGTGGTGGATCACCGGCGTTTGTACCTGCGGGCATGAAACGCAGCCCTCGAAGAAAGGGGGTCAGTACGAAAGATGTACTGAGTATGTAAAGAATGGAGTACAGAAATATAGACCACAACTAAAAGCAAACAGGATACAAAGGACAGAAATGTCGAACAGTATATCCAAATGTGTATCAAAATCATATATACATAATGCAAACAAAATCATGCAAAGCTCAGAAACGTGGTCACCACTCCGACGCTGGTGCCACACACAGCATAACACCAGAAGGTTCAAATCTCTGTACATCCCCGAGCACACACATATCAGCATATCATATCACCAGCCATATCACAACATAACTCCAAACGGAACCCGGCCCTATGGCGAGGTCTCGAGAACCGTAACACAGCATACGGCCGAATTTATCATAGTGCGCACGAATCATAACCGGCCCGGGAACCGGTGAACGAAGTCATAATAAGACACGAGTGGAGTCGTGAGCAAACAATGCAATTGTATATCAAAATAGCCTTTCAAAACTTGAGTACTTCATAAGTCATTTCATTAACCAAAGTAGTCGGATAATTAGTTAGTACGGAAGTTTATTTCACAAAAATGTTTCCAAAGTGGTACGTATGGATCACAACATAGCTTAGTATATCATAGTAATCAAAACATTATTTCATAGAGGACAATTTCAAAATCAAATATTCTTTATCGAAACTTATCCAAAAAGAGAGCCTAATAGAACGAATAAGGCATCTCGGGGTTAGCGGGCCCACCTCGGGTCAAGTCGAGGTGGCGAACATAAATTACGAACATTTAGTGTCTATGGGATCATGCATAAAGATTTCGAAGTAATCCGATTGCATTTGCATAAGTTTCGGACGCTTACTTGCTTTCTAGCCAAAATAGGGTCATTAGGCTTCAGTTGAATTGAATGAATAGTAGCCATTTTATAGATCGGATTTCGAGGAGCAGAATTGCTCCCGGGGTTCCGATATCAACCTAACATACTAAGACATGCCAAAAGAAGAAGTGGGGAGCTTTACATACCTTATAAACGTCTTATGCTCACCCCAAACTCAAATCCCGTTTCGTCCAGAATCTGCAAATGGTCAAAGTTACCAATTAGAGATTCTAAGGCTTAAGAATTTCCTTAACTTCATTTTTGTCTACCGAAATTTCGGCAGCATTTCCCCTATATATCTAACACCCCCGAGACTTAGCTCGGCTCAATAAACATCAACACAACAACCCAAACATCACAAACATCATAAGCCACAACTAAATCATTCTAACTTCAATATTCTTTCTTTCTACATAAATCAACAGCTTTCATTCAAACTTCGATATACCAAACTAACATCCACATTATTGTATTCATTTACTCATTCAAGATTATTCAAACACGTCCCAATAATATTCCAAGCAATATACATAAGTTCAAACAATTCGCTACTTTCCATATTGCATCCCAAACGTCAACAACTACGACGAACTTACTAACTCGCATTGTTTTATTCCAAATTCATTAACAACAACCATAAGTCACACTTGAAGTCTTAATATCATAATTATACAAGGATATACGCGAATATACCAAAATCATATACTTTCCCATAATAATCCACAACCATTTCCAATGCCAATTCAATTCGTTAAACATTCATTTACGTCATAAATGTCACAACGACGCAACTAACCAACTAAACAAATCAAAGTCACGTTGCCTTACACACCACACAAGTCACGGCCACTACACCTCACACACACACACCCACGGTTTCATACACACATCAAACTACGAAATTCTCGTCTATTCTCAATCCTTATCATATTCATACCAATTCCATAACATTAAAAGGGCAAAATTCTTACCTTTTCTTGAAAATCCAACTCGTCGCAAACGTGCTCCTTTCGCCAAACTAATTGTATCCCGTCGAAGAGCATCTTGCACTTGCTATAGCTACAAAAAGGATACGATTTTTAGGATTAAAACAAAGGCTAGAAATTTTATCTTTCTCCCCCTAAAGGGTTCGGCCGAGAGCCTCAAATGGGGTGTTCTTCAATTTTTTTTTGTTTGATTTGGCTTCTTGAAAATTCTAAAGGGATAGTGATATATATATCCTAACTAAGGGTCATGTGAAAGTCACATGACCACTTAATAAGGGGCTTGGGCCAAGCCTTTGGCCGGCCACCTTTGGTTCTTGGGCCTCAATTTGTCTTCCAATTTTCTTGGCCCAATTCGCTAAAATCCCGTTTTGTAATTCCCGAAACTAATTTCCAAAATTCCAAATTTACCCTCGGCCTTCCCCAATATCTTAGCACCAATAGTTTCATAACCAACATAGTCATATTAACTAGAATCAAAATATTTCCTTATAACACACAAGTCTTAATCATTTTTCTCGATTTCCAAATATGCGAAAACACGGGACATAACATTCTCCCCCCCCCCCTTAAGAACAATCGTCCCCGAATGTTAAATTAATCTTATAAAGTCTTATGATCATGGCGGGGGAGTCCTTTTTAATAAAGGCATACATAATTCATTTTGTCATCCAACACAACAAACTGAAAAGTTTAGATTACCTGTGGACGTCGGGAACAAGTGGGGGTATTTCTTCTTCATCTCGTCCTCCGCCTCCCAAGTCATCTCCTCCCGGTTATTGTTGCGCCACAGGACTTTAACGGAAGGCACTTCTTTAGTGCGCAGTCTCCTCACCTGTCGATCCAGAATAGTTATAGGCTGCTCGTCATAAGACAAATGCTCCGTTACCTGGATGTCATCCACCGGGAATATCCTGGAAGGATCACCAATACATTTCCGCAGCATAGACACATGAAATACCGGGTGTACGGTCTCCAAGTCGGATGGTAAGTCTATCTCATAGGCGACCTCGCCTATCTTTCGAACAATCTGATACGGCCCAATATACCGCGGGCTCAACTTACCCTTCTTACCGAATCTCATAACACCCTTCATAGGCGACACCTTCAGGAATACCCAGTCGCCAATCTGGAACTCTAACGGTCGACGTCGTCTGTCGGCATAAGCTTTCTGTCGACTCTGAGCAGCCAATAATCGCTCCCGAATAAGCTTTACCTTATCTACTGCTTCCTGGATCACATCTGGCCCAATTAGTTTAGTTTCGCCTACGTCAAACCAGCCAATAGGAGATCTGCATTTTCTACCATATAGGGCTTCGTACGGTGCCATCTGAATGCTGGAGTGATAACTGTTATTACAGGCAAACTCAATAAGCGGCAAATGATCATCCCAGTTACCCCTGAAATCAATAACGCAGGCCCGTAACATATCTTCCAGCGTCTGAATAGTGCGCTCGGCCTGCCCATCGGACTAAGGATGAAAAGCTGTGCTGAGGCTCACCTGAGTCCCTAATCCCTCCTGAAATGACCTCCAGAAATTTGCCGTAAACGTGGCGCCCCGGTCAGTAATAATAGATACAAGGACTCCGTGAAGTCTGACTATCTCTCTGATATACAATCTAGCATAGTCCTCGGCCGAATACGTAGTCTGAACCAGAAGAAAATGGGCCGATTTCGTCAACCTGTCAACGATAACCCAAATAGAATCGTACCTGCGTGGAGTGCGCGGTAATCCAACAACGAAGTTCATATTAATCATCTCCCATTTCCAGGCTGGAATTTCCATCTCCTGTAATAATCCACCGGGCTTCTGATGCTCAATTTTTACTTGTTGACAATTTGGGCACTGACTAACGAACTCGGCAATATCTTTCTTCATACCGTCCCACCAGTAACACCTGAGATCATGATACATTTTAGTGGAACCAGGATGAACAGAATACCGTGCATTATGCGCCTCGCCCATAATCTGCCGCCGTAACCCTGCAACGTCCAGTACACAGAATCTGCCGTCATATAATAATACCCCTTCAGGCGAAATTTCAAACGGTGTCTTTGCTTTATTAAGGGCCACATCTCTGTACTGAATCAGAATAGGGTCTTCGAACTGACGCTGCTTTACCTCTTCTATAATAGATGATTCAGCAACTGCACGAACAGAAATCCCAGAATCTCCAGAATCTACCAAACGAACTCCAAGGCTGGCCAACTGATGAATCTCACGAACCAAGTCTTTCTTACCAGATGGTACATCAGCTAAACTGCCCATGGACTTGCGGCTAAGTGCATCCGCTACCACATTGGCTTTCCCAGGATGGTACAGAATATCAACGTCATAGTCTATCAATAATTCAAGCCATCTTCTCTGCCGCAAATTCAATTCTTTCTGCTTAAAAATATACTGGAGACTCTTATGGTCCGTATAAATATCAACATGGACCCCATATAATTAGTGCCGCCAAATCTTCAAAGCATGAATCACCGCGGCCAACTCAAGATCATGAGTGGGATAATTCTTCTCGTGCGGTCTGAGCTGCCGGGAAACATAGGCTATAACTCGACCGTGCTGCATCAACACACAACCTATCCCAATACCAGAGGCATCATAGTAGACAACATACCCATCTGATCCTTCTGGAAGAGCTAAAACTGGTGCTGTAACTAATTTTTCATTCAACATCTGAAAGCTGCGCTCGCAGGCATCGGTCCACTGAAATTTCACTGCTTTCTGAGTAAGCTTCGTCAGTGGTGCTGCTATGGAAGAAAAATTCTCCACAAACCTCCGATAATATCCGGCTAATCCCAGAAAACTGCGCACCTCTGTCGGAGTAGTAGGCCTGGGCCAATCCTGTACAGCCTCGATCTTCTGTGTATCGACCCGAATACCATCTGCGCCGATAATATGGCCCAGGAATGCCACAGAAGTTAACCAGAATTCACATTTGGAAAACTTAGCATACAATTTCTGTTGACGGAGAATACCAAGTACCGTCCTCAAATGAGCCGAATGCTCCTCAGCTGATCGCGAGTAAATCAGAATATCGTCAATGAACACAATAACAAACATATCCAAGAAAGGCCGAAATACCCAATTCATGAGATCCATAAATACCGCTGGAGCATTAGTCAACCCAAAAGACATAACTCTGAATTCATAATGCCCGTACCGGGTCCTGAAAGCAGTCTTCGGGATATCTGATTCTCGCACTCGCACCTGATGATACCCTGAGCGCAGATCTACCTTCGAAAAATATTTAGCACCCTGCAACTGATCAAATAAATCATCAATCCGGGGGAGGGGATATTTATTCTTTATAGTCACCTTATTCAATTGCCGATAATCGATACACATGCGCAGTGACCCGTCTTTCTTTCTTACAAATAATACCGGCGCTCCCCAGGGTGATGTGCTGGGTCTGATAAAACCCTTATCCAACAAATCTTTCAGCTGCTCTTTCAACTCCTTCAATTCAGCCGGTGCCATTCTGCATGGAGGAATAGATATAGGCTGCGTATCCGGCAATAAGTCTATAGTAAAATCTATCTCCCGCTCGGGCGGAAGACCCGGAAGCTCATCAGGAAATACATCTGGAAATTCATTTACGACCGGAACAGACTGAATGGTAGGTGTCTCAGCTGTAGTGTCGTGCACACGAACCAAGTGATAGATATAGCCTTTCTGAATCATCTTCTTGGCCTTGAGGTAATAAAAAAACCCTTACCCCTCGGCGATGCTGTAGACCCGAACCACTCTATAACTGGTTCCCCTGGAAACTGAAAACGGACTACCTTTTTCTGGCAGTCAACATTAGCATAACAGGAAGCTAACCAGTCCATACCCATAATGACATCGAATTCCAGCATATCTAATTCTATCAAATCAGCTTTAGTGTAGCGATCACATATAGTCACAAAACAATCCCTATATACCTGCCTCGCTATAATGCAATCCCCAACCGGTGTAGCGACATCAAATGGCTCTATAGGCTCAGACACTATCCCAATTTTACTAGCAACGAGCGGGGAAATATATGATAAAGTAGAACCAGGATCAATCAGTGCATATACAGATTTGGAGAAAACCAATAATGTACCTGTGACAAAATTCGGCGAGGCCTCCTGATCCTGGCGGCTGGCTAATGCGTATATGCGGTTCGAGGGACCGCTAGAACCTGAAGCACTGCCACGGCCTCGACCGCGTCCCGCCGGTGCAGGCATACCTCGCCCCGCAGGGCGTGCAACTGATGGAGCAGATGATGAACCAGCGGCTGACCC
The DNA here is from genome assembly GCF_019175385.1 of Lycium barbarum. Lineage (NCBI taxonomy): Eukaryota > Viridiplantae > Streptophyta > Magnoliopsida > Solanales > Solanaceae > Lycium > Lycium barbarum. The sequence continues at coordinate 42,093,961 of NC_083337.1, forward strand.
CGTCGGCTGAGCCGCACTACCAGAACCGCTCGCCAACGGACAATCTCGCATAAGATGGCCCTGACCACCGCATGAAAAACAGGCTCCAGTAAGTCGATAACACTCTCCCGGGTGCGATTTCCCGCAATGGGAACAACGGGGCCTGGGTGGTCTGGACTGGCTAGGACCTCTAGCTATCTGTGACCCTGATGCTCTGGAGCTCTGACCGGCCCCAGATTGTCTTGCACTGTCAAATCTCCTACCGGCTGGCTGTGTACCCCGGCCTGACGGAGGAGGATGTCTGCCTGACTGCTGCTGCTGAGGCTGTCCGCCTCGAGAATCTCCAGAATAGCCTGCGGACCGAGCCCTCTTAGGCGGCCTCCTGTCCCGATCTCTGCTAGAATAATCAGCTCTATGTCGGTCCTCCATACCCAGGGCATAAGCCTGTAGTCGGGCAATATCCATGTCTATCTACAATGCCACCGCCATACAGCCATCAATCAAATAGCAGTCTAACCCCATCACGTATCTGTGCATCCGATCGGCCATATCTGCTACTATGGTAGGTGCATACCGGGCCAAAGAATCAAACTCCATATTATATTCACGGACGCTCCGACCTTTCTGCAGCAGATGCAAAAATCGGTCAACCCGTGCCCGCCGTAACTCTGGGGGCAAAACGTGGCGGGTGAAAGCAGTCACGAACTCGTCCCAAGTGGCTGGGGAAGCACCCTCACCCCTGGATAGCTCCCAGGACTCATACCAGTGAGCAGCAACATCCCGTAGTCTATGCGAAGCCAACTCAACAGACTCAGTCTCTGAAGCCCTGACCAAATCTAGTGAGCGCCGTATCCCCCGAATAAAGTCATGGGGGTCCTCATCGGGCTTAGACCCGAAAAACTCTGGAGGGCCACACAATAAGAACTCTCGAACCCGCAGGCTGTCACGTCTGTCGTCATCATCATCGTCCCTCCGCCCGCGTCTGCGAGCCTGCCCTGCTACCAATGTGGTCAACAACTGTACAGCCTCCCTCAGGGTCCTATCCTCCGCCCCTGGCTGCGGAGCTGGAGTCTCAGGAGCGGGTACTCGGGCCTCTGGAGCTGCTGATGGACCTGCTCCAGGCTGTACCAATGGTGGTGTAGCGGACCCCTCTGAGTGGGGCATGACCTCAGGCAAATCATAAACACGAGCCCGGGTAGCTCGCTGTGCCAGACTGGTCTCTCCCATCCTCGCCTTGCCCTTCTGGGCCGCCGTTGCCTTCTTCGGAGGCATCACTGCAAACACATTAACGAATCAGATCAAAATCATCCTAATAGCACAGCTCTAAAGCACGATCTAAGATTCCAAAGAAAAGTGACACCCTAAATGCCCTGTAGCCTCCTGTTTATAGATGTGGTGCACAACACACCGATAAACAAGACTCTATGAGACACGGCCTGTGGACATTCCAAGGACAAACCGCTCTGATACCACTTTTGTCACGCCCCAACCCCGTAGGCCATGACTAGTGCCCGATCTGGGCACCCAAACCCATCTATCAAATACATTCAAGTAAATAGCAGAAGCCGACAAGGCTGTATTTACAAATTTAGATAATTTCCCGAAAAATTTCGGCAGAGTCTCCTTTGTTTTTCATACTATCCCGAATGACCCTGTACACAGCAAACACCAACAAAGGCCACACAGGGCTAACAAAACAACGTATAAACATATGCGGACCGGCCGCCTCGGCGTATGGGATCGCCCAAACAACATATACACATATCCATACAAAAAGACCCTAACCCACGAACATGTCCACAGACCTCTAAACTGACCGACAAAATCATATGACGGGACAGGGCCCCGCCGTACCCAAATAGTCAGATATGCAGAAATATATATACATGGCGAAAGATATATATACCAAAAGTGGACTCCGAATCAAAGGGAGTACTCCGAAATAGCAGAAGTGGAGCCTACAGTGGTGGATCACCGGCGTCTGTACCTGCGGGCATGAAACGCAGCCCCCGAAGAAAGGGGGTCAGTACGAAAGATGTACTGAGTATGTAAAGCATGGAGTACAGAAATATAGACCACAACTGAAAGCAAACAGGATACAAAGGAGAAAAATGCCGAACAGTATATCCAAATTTGTATCAAAATCATATATACATAATGCAAACAAAATCATGCAAAGCTCAGGAACGTGGTCACCACTCCGACGCTGGTGCCACACACAGCATAACACCAGAAGGTTCAAATCTCCGTACATCCCCGAGCACACACATATCAGCATATCATATCACCAGCCATATCACAGCATAACTCCAAACGGAACCCGTCCCTATGGCGAGGTCTCGGGAACCGTAACGCAGCATACGGCCGAATTTATCATAGTGCGCACGAATCATAACCGGCCCGGGAACCGGTGAACGAAGTCATAATAAGGCACGAGCGGAGTCGTGAGTAAACAATGCAATTGTATATCAAAATAGCCTTTCAAAACTTGAGTACTTCATAAGTCATTTCATTAACCAAGGTAGTCAGATAATTAGTTAGTACGGAAGTTTATTTCACAAAAATGTTTCCAAAGTGGTACGTATGGCTCACAACATAGCTTAGTATATCATAGTAATCAAAACATTATTTCATAGAGGACAATTTCAAAATCAAAGATTCTTTATCGAAACTTATCCAAAAAGAGAGCCTAATAGAACGAATAAGGCATCTCGGGGTTAGCGGGCCCACCTCGGGTCAAGTCGAGGTGGCGAACATAAATTACGAACATTTAGTGTCTATGGGATCATGCATAATGATTTCAAAGTAATCCGATTGCATTTGCATAAGTTTCGGACGCTTACTTGCTTTCTAGCCAAAATAGGGTCATTAGGCTTCAGTTGAATTGAATGAATAGTAGCCATTTTATAGATCGGATTTCGAGGAGCAGAATTGCTCCCGGGGTTCCGATATCAACCTAACATACTAAGACATGCCAAAAGAAGAAGTGGGGAGCTTTACATACCTTATAAACGTCTTATGCTCACCCCAAACTCAAATCCCGTTTCGTCCAGAATCTGCAAATGGTCAAAGTTACCAATTAGAGATTCTAAGGCTTAAGAATTTCCTTAACTTCATTTTTGTCTACCGAAATTTCGGCAGCATTTCCCCTATATATCTAACACCCCCGAGACTTAGCTCGGCTCAATAAACATCAACACAACAACCCAAACATCACAAACATCATAAGCCACAACTAAATCATTCTAACTTCAATATTCTTTCTTTCTACATAAATCAACAGCTTTCATTCAAACTTCGAAATACCAAACTAACATCCACATTATTTTATTCATTTACTCATTCAAGATTATTCAAACACGGCCCAATAATATTCCAAGCAATATACATAAGTTCAAACAATTCGCTACTTTCCATATTGCATCCCAAACGTCAACAACTACGACGAACTTACTAACTCGCATTGTTTTATTCCAAATTCATTAACAACAACCATAAGTCACATTTGAAGTCTTAATATCATAATTATACAAGGATATACGCGAATATACCAAAATCATATACTTTCCCATAATAATCCGCAACCATTTCCAATGCCAATTCAATTCGTTAAAGATTCTGTTATATCCCGCGTTTTGTGCAATCGGACAATTCAAGACGATCGCGGGGAGACAACAAGCAAAGCAATATTTTATGTGTTTGACACACGAGTTGTTATGAAAATTTTGAAGCGAGAATATTAAGAAGGGTCTAGGGATAAAGGGAAATTCGCAATATGACTCGTGGCCTTGGAATTCAGAAAATAATTTGGAATTCGGAAAATAATTTTTTATGAAATGCAAAACAAAAAAAAATGTGGGCTTGACCATTTGGGCCAAGGTGGTCGTCCACTTCTTAGTGGGCTTGAGCCCACATGGTTTTTAAGGAGCAAATAAAAGATGACAAAGTCATCTTATTTGCACATGATTCTCTAGAAAATTCAAGAAGAACCAAGAACAAAAGAAAGAGGAGAAAAACACCTAAGGCCATTCGGCCAAGCTTGGGGCAACAAGAATCTTGGATTTTTTTTTTATCAAAATTCATTCTCTTCTAGCCAAACAACTAATTAAAGGGTCCTTAACAAAGAAGGGAGTTTGGTGGAGCAAGAAAGGCTTATATTCATACAAGTTTTCAAGTGTAGCTAAGTGGAAAGTCAAGAGAAAAGGGTAAGAAATCATTCCTCTTTTATATGTTATAAATGTTGGTGTAGGTTGTAGTATGTGGAATGGATGGAAGTTATGAAAATATGGATGATATGTGTAGTGTGGCCGTGTGTGTGTGTTGTGTGTTGTGTTGTGATATGTTGTGTGTTGGTTATTGTGGTAGTATAGAAAATATGGAAATTCATGAAAATATGTATATGGGGTGTGTTGGCCGAATGGTGTAGGCTATGGCAAGGGTGGTGAATTAATTTTACTTAGTATTGTAATTGTTGTTATGGTAAGCTCCATGATGTAAAATAAGGATTTAATGGTTAAGGAGTGAATTTGTGTTGATTGTGGATTCTAGAATTCTAATGAAAAGCTTAATGATCTTACAGAAATTATGGTAGTTGGAGACTTGCTTTAGAGATTATGTGAATTGAGAATAATGTTCTTGCATGAATAGTATGTAATGATATTGGTATGATGTCGTTGGAATATATACTATAAGGTTGTTATCGTGTTCATTGGAGTCGGAAGGTTTTGAAGAAAGTAGTAAATTGATATAATGTATCGTGAGTCGAAAATGTGAATTGCTAGGATGATTGTTGATTATGTTAATAGTTTGGCCGGGTTTGAATTCCCGGATTGTGTTTGTCAAGAATTTGGTTATATTGAATGTCGAGGATGGTGTATTTACAGAGGAAATGCTGCCGAAATTTCGGTAGCCAATTGTTTCCTTAAGGTGTTAACTCTAAGTATGCTAATGAGAGTTTTGGTAAAAATGACCAAATCGCAGATTTTGACGAGATTGTGACTCGAATTTGGAGTAGCTAAAGGAGCGGAAAAAGGTATGTAAGGCTTCACCCTTCTTTCTATGGCATGTCTTAACTAAAAGAAGTCGGGTACGAGTCTCGAGGACAACCCTAATCCCCGGAATCCGCACCTAAAGTTTTCAACTTTTCGTTCAATTGAATTGAAGTAAAAAGTGTGCAATATGATGAAAAGACCTTCTAGACCCCTATAACTTGCCTAAGTGGGACCCGATTACCCTAAGACTCGTACAAGTAACGCTATGACACGTAATATGGGTAAATTGTATACGCTACCTCGTCCGGCCCGAGGTGGGCCCGTTACTCTCGGATCTTCCTATAATCTTGGTTAACGTACTTGAAGTGAATCCAAAGGGGGCCTTTGATCCCGATTTCGTCACCAAGTGATAAGTACTATGACTACTCTAGCGGGAGTGTTTCTATGATGATAATGATAATGACAATGTCGGACAGGAGAATGTAGCTATGATAAGTACGACCGGAACGACTCTACGACTAAGCCAAGTACTTCATATAAACATGAAAGCGATAAACTAATTTTTGAATCATATTTATATTTTCTAGTTATAACTTTATTTTCTAAAATACCTAAGATTTCATTTTCGGTTACTGTAACACTATTTTCCGTTGATAGTTTCGCCTTAAAATACTTGTTCCTTCAAGGTGAGACAAAGCTATCACTAGCATTTCGTAATGTAATCGGAGGTCACCGACCTTATGTCACTCCGATGGATACATGATTTTCCTTGGCTCTCTTGTGCGCTTATATGACATATGTATATATATATAAAATGGGTATACGTGTATGGGTATGTATATATATATGACAAAGTAACTGTATATAAGACATGTATATGCATAAAGGATGAGTAAATGTACGTGTATGTGGGGAAAAAGGGAAGGGCCACTGTTATATCACCACCTGATTCAGCTGGATTCCATCCTGGACGCGGGATGCCCGGACGCGGGATATGGGATGAGCCGTACGCGGCGTCTGTATATATATATATATATATATATATATATATATATAATGTGTGATACATATGAGATGTAGTATGTTGGGTCATCGTTGGGGAGGGGGTTGGGAGAGCCGATTGTATTCGGCATCTGTAAATGTAATGAAAGATACTGTCTACTGAATTGTACTGTTTTCTGTATACATGAATAAGGGACACCGAGGGGGTTGGGAGAGCCGATTGTATTCGGCGTCCGAAAACGTGAGTAAAAGCTACCGTTACTGAAATGTACTGTTTTCTGCGCACGAGAATAAGTAATATAGAAATGTTGACTCCTATGCCTATGAAAAGAAACGTTCCAAAGACGAAAAGGGCAAGCCTATACGATAGCCCGCCTGAAAAGGGGCCTCCCTATGTACAGGTTACTTTCTTGCCCCATTATACGGCCTATGGCTCTGTGATATTATTATTGATCGCACTCTATGTTACTGCTTGCATTATTTTCCATGCCTTACATACTCGGTACATTATTCGTACTGACGTCCCTTCTTGTGGACACTGCGTTTCATGCCACGCAGGTCAGCAGGTATACGGACCAGATTCCTAGCGCCCTATCAGCAGCATTCGACAGCGCTCCAGTTGTTCCGGAGCCTTATATCATCGATACTATTTTGTGTATGTATTTTCGGGCGTGACAGTACTCGGCCCTTCCTATGTATAAATGTACTATGTCTAGAGGCTCGTAGACAGATATGTACAGTCAGTTATGTACAGTTAGATATGTGGTGTTTTGGCGTCTTAATGTTGTTGTATAAAGTGATAACGAAGTTTACTAGTCTATGTTCATAATGACGCTGCTAATGTTAATGTTCATTAATGTTCGAAAAACAAAACATGGCACTGCTTATATGGCCTGCTAAGAGCTAAGGGTAACAAGATGAATAAGGGGTGCTCGGTACAAGTATCGGGTAGTCGTCACGGCCCCTAGTCGGGTCGTGACACATTCATTTACGTCATAAATGTCACAACGACGCAACTAACCAACTAAACAAATCAAAGTCACGTTGCCTTACACACCACACAAGTCACGGCCACTACACCTCACACACACACACCCACGATTTCATACACACACCAAACTACAAAATTCTCGTCTATTCTCAATCCTTATCATATTCATACCAATTCCATAACATTAAAAGGGCAAAATTCTTACCTTTTCTTGAAAATCCAACTCGTCGCAAACGTGCTCCTTTCGCCAAACTAATTGTATCCCGTCGAAGAGCGTCTTGCACTTGCTATAACTACAAAAGGGACACGATTTTTAGGATTAAAACAAAGGCTAGAAATTTTATCTTTTTCCCCCTAAAGGGTTCGGCCGAGAGCCTCAAATGGGGTGTTCTTCAATTTTTTTTTTGTTTGATTTGGCTTCTTGAAAATTCTAAAGGGATAGTGATATATATATCCTAACTAAGGGTCATGTGAAAGTCACATGACCACTTAATAAGGGGCTTGGGCCAAGCCTTTGGCCGGCCAACTTTGGTTCTTGGGCCTCAATTTGTCTTCCAATTTTCTTGGCCCAATTCGCTAAAATCCCGTTTTGTAATTCCCGAAACTAATTTCCGAAATTCCAAATTTACCCTCGGCCTTCCCCAATGTCTTAGCACCAATAGTTTCATAACCAACATAGTCATATTAACTAGAATCAAAATATTTCCTTATAACACACAAGTCTTAATCATTTTTCTCGATTTCCAAATATGCGAAAACACGAGACATAACAAACAATGCCTAACAGGGCCACAACATAATAGCAATAAAGTTTGTCCACACACGACCCGAAATCATAAAAAGAAAGCATACATACCTCATAATCTTGACATTACATCTTGGATCCCTTCCGGGGGCTGAAATAGGTGCGGGTACTTGGACTTCATATTTTCTTCCGCTTTCCAAGTCATTTCTTCTCAGTTGTTACTTCGCAATAAGACCTTAACTGAGGCTACTTCTTTATTTCTAAGTCTCCGTACTTGCCTATCTAATATGGCAATGGGTACTTCTTCATAGGACAACCTTTCTGTCACTTCAACATCATCTATTGGAACAATCCTCGTAGGATCTCCAACACACTTGCGGAGCATTGAGATATGAAAAATCGGATGGACTGATTCAAGTTCTGAGGGTAAGTCCAATTCATAGTCTACTTGGCCCACCTTGCGGACAATCGTATAAGGTCCAATGTATCAAGGACTCAACTTTCCTTTCTTACCAAACCTCATCACTCCTTTCATTGGCGACACCTTCAAGAATACCTAGTCATGAACTTGAAATTCTAAGTCTCGCCAACGGTTGTCTGCATAAGATTTCTGGCGACTTTGGTTTGTCAACAACTGATCTCGGATGACCTTGACCTTTTCCATTGCCTGTTGGATCAATTCAGGGCCTGTTAGCTGTACTTCTCTTACCTCAAACCATCTAATTGGAGATCTACACTTCTTTCCATACAGAGCTTCATACGAAGCCATTTAGATACTGGAATGGCAGTTGTTGTTGTATGCAAACTCAATAAGGGGTAAGTGGTCATCCCAACTACCACCAAAATCTAGTACGCATGCCCGTAGCATATCTTCCAAAGTCTGGATAGTGCGTTCAGCTTGCCCATCAGTTTGTGGATGAAATGTCGTGCTAAGCTTTACTTAAGTATCCAAACCTTCTTGGAAATATTTCCAGAACTTAGATGTAAATTGTGCTCCTCTATCTGTGATAATAGACATCGGAATACCATGGAGTCGCACGATCTCTTTGAGATACAACCTTGCATAATCTTCTGCTGCGTACGTAGTTTTGACTGGAAAAAAATGAGCTACTTTCGTGAGTTTGTCCACGATCACTCATATGGAATCATACTTTCCTCAGGAACGGGGTAACCCCACAATGAAATCCATATTGATCACTTCCCATTTCCAAGTAGGGATTTCCATTGCTAGCAAAAATCCTCCTGGCTTTTGATGCTCAATTTTCACTTGTTGACAGTTCGGACATTGAGCTACAAATTCTGCTATGTCTTTCTTCATTCCATCCCACCAATACATTAACTTGAGATCATGAAACATCTTTATTGCACCTGGATGAATAAAATACCGAGAATAACGATCTTCTTCTAGAATTTGACGACGTAATTCTGCAACATTCGGAACACATAGCCTGCCTCGGTATCTAAGAATTCCATCTATAGATGTTTCAAATGGAGACTTCTCCTTTTCATGAAATGTGTCTCTATAGTGGCTCAACTGAGGATCTTCATATTGACGCTCTTTCACCTCCACGTCCAAGGATGAAACTGTTGGATCATTGATATCAATTCCTGCATTGCCTGAATCAATTAAATGAATTCCAAGGCTAGCTAGTTGGTTGAGCTCTCGAATTAATTCCTTCTTCTTCGGAGGAGCCTCACATAGGTTATACATTGACCTGCGGCTAAGTGCTTCAGCCACTACATTTGCCTTTCCGGGGTGGTATAAAATACTCACATCATAATCTTTCAGTAGTTCTAACCACCGTTTCTGCCATAGATTCAACTCCTTCTACTTGAAAATATACTGAACACTCTTGTGATCTGTATAAATATCAACATGAACACCATACAAGTAATGTCTCCATATCTTTAGTGCATGGATAACTGCAGCTAATTCAAGGTCATGAGTTGGGTAGTTCTTTACATGTTTCCGCAATTGCCTTGAAGCATAAGCAATGACTTTACTGTGCTGCATCAATACACATCCTAACCCAACGCCAGAAGCATCACAATATACAACATAATCTTCTGGCCCTTCTGGGAGTGTCAAGACTGGGGCTGAAGTTAATCTGTCTTTCAACTCTTGGAAGCTGCGTTCACAAACTTTATTCCACTAAAATTTAGCTGACTTCTGGGTTAGCTTTGTCAATGGGGCTGAAATAGAGGAAAACCCTTCCATGAACCTTCTATAGTAACCTGCTAATCCCAGAAAGCTACGGACTTCCGTGGGCATTGTAGGCCTTGGCCAAGTCTTCACAGCTTAAATTTTCTGAGTATCAACTCGAATGCCATCAGCTGAAATAACATGGCCTAGAAAAGTCACAGAATTTAACCAAAACTCGCATTTTGAAAATTTTGAATACAATTCGCGAGTACGAAGAATTCCAAGAACAATACGTAAATGGTCTGCATGATCTGATTCTGTTCGAGAATATACCAGAATGTCATCAATGAACACTATTACGAATAGATCCAAGAGAGGCTTAAATACTTTATTCATCAACATTGTCGGGGCATTAGTTAACCCAAATGACATCACCTGGAATTCATAATAGCCATATCTCGTTTTGAAAGCTGTTTTGGTAATATCTTCTTCTTTAACTCTTAGTTGATGATAACCTGACCTTAGGTCTACTTTGGAAAACCACTTGGCACCTTTTAATTGATCAAACAAATCATCAATTATCGGGGGAGGATATTTATTCGTTATCGTCACCTTATTCAACTGCCTATAATCGATACACATCCGTAAAGAACCATCATTCTTCCTCATAAATAGGACTGGTGCTCTCCAAGGTGATGAACTAGGTCTAATGAATCCTTTTTCAAGAAAATCTTTCAATTCTGCAGGAGCCATTCGGTAAGGAGGAATGGAAATAGGCTAGGTGTCTGTCAACACATCAATGGCAAAATCAATCTCTCTTTCTGGAGAAAGTCCTGGGAGTTCATCTGGAAATACATCCGGAAATTCATTCACTACCGGAACAGACTAGAAAGTTGGCGACTTTGCTTCGGTATCATGAACTCGGACTAAGTGATAAATATAGCCTTTAGCTATCATATTTCTTGCCTTAAGGTAGGAAATAAACCTACCTCTTGGAGATGCTGTATTATCCTTCCATTCGAGCACGGGCTCTCCCGGAAATTGAAATAGAACTACTTTCATTCGGCAATCAACATTAGCATAACATGAGGCTAACTAATCCATGCTCATAATTATATCGAAATCTAGCATTTCCAGCTCAACTAAGTCAACTTTAGTCTGGCAGTCACATATCACAATTACACAATTTTTGTACACTTGTCTAGCTATCACGGGATCACCAACCGTAGTAGATACCTCAAAAGGTTTAATTGGCTCGGGTTTTACCCTAATACGATCAACAATATACGGAGTAATATAAGATAGTGTAGAACCTGTATCTATCAATGCATATACGTCATGAGAAAATACGGATAATATACCTGTAACTATATCCGGGAAGGACTCAAGATCGTATCGTCCGGCTAAAGCATAGATACAGGGCTGAGTAGCACCTGAAGTAGATGCGCCCACTCTGCCTCTTCCTCGACCTGCTAGAATTTGGGGGGTCTGCCCTGTCGGGCGCACAGAAGAAGAACCGGCCGCTGATCCTGTGGGCTGAACCCTAGCTCTACCATACCTCGAGGGACAATCACGCATCACGTGCCCAGTCTGTCCATAAACATAACAAGCATCGGTACCCTGGCGACATGGCCCCGAATGTAACTTCCTACATTGACTACATCGTGGGGCTGGTGGTCTCCTCTGGCCATAATCTCCGCCAAACTGGGAACCTGATGCTCCTGAGCTCTAGCCCTGCCCTGAATGAATGGAGCGGTCAAATCTCCTATCTGCAAATGGGGGAGGTGCACTAGTCGCCGACTAGCTTGAGTGTCGAGAATATGACAGCCTCGATCCCCCTCTATAGTCACTACCGGCACCCATAGATCTGGCCCTCTTACGTTGCCCTCTATTAATATCACGGTCACCCCTTTGTGGATGTTGTTGCCCTTCTAAGTTCTGGGCATGGGCCTGAATGTGGGAAATATCCATCCCATCTTGCAATGAAGCTGTCAAGTAGTCCTTGAACAGATGTGGCCTTAAGCCACTCACAAATTTGTGCACTCTATCTCCCATGTCGGCCACCATAGTTGGAGCATATCTAGCCAATGAATTAAACTTAAGGCTATACTCCTGAGCACTCATATTTCCTTATTTCAAATTTAAGAATCTATCCGCTCTAGCTCGGTAGACCTCGGGTCACAAATAGTGGTGAATAAAGGCATCTACGAATTCTTGCCAAACCGGAGGAGGCGCATTCTCTTTTCTTGATGATATCCAATTATTATACCATAAGACCGCCACATCTCAGAGTCTATAAGATGCTAGCTCCACAGACTCAATTTTGGAGGCATGGATAATCTTCAATGTTCTCAACATTTCATCATTAAAACCTTGCGGGTCTTCATCCGGCTTTGACCCAAAAAACTCCGGAGGATTCAAACTCATGAAATCACGGGCTGGAGTACTAACTGCCCTGTCACTAGAACCCAAACTCTGCTGCTGTGCCTGGGCGGCAACTAACTGCATCAATAAATGGATAACTTCGGTCATTTGTTGACCCAAAGCATCCGGTGGAGGAACTGGAGGCATAAGAGCTGGAGCTGAAGCCCTATCTTGTTCTTCTATAATAGGCGGAGTAGGAAAGGTATTAGATGGAGCCTCATTATGTGATTCACCCTCTTCTATATTCATTGGCGGCTCCCTTTCTACCCGCTTTTCTATCGTAGTCTTGCCCTTCTGGGCGGCTGTAGCTTTTCTCTTTGGCGGCATCTCTGAAATCATAACACACTATTAGGGAGGAGAAAACCTTATAACATGACTCTATCACACGATCTCATAAGAAAAAGAATGATCATTTTTCCAAAATGCCCTGTAGCCTCCTGTTTATTAGTGTGGCGCGCAACACACCATAAACAAGACTCTACTAGACACGGCTCGTAGACACTTCCTAGGACTGAACTGCTCTGATACCACTTTTGTAACGACCCGACTAAGGCCATGACGGGTACCCGGGGCTAACCACCGAGCACCACTCGTTCTATTACTCATTCTGCGTTTATTCATATATCTTATGCTTATAATCAAAAAACCATTTTTCATTTCGAAACATAAGTACCTTTTATGTACATAAACCCTTTGGCCATCAAAATAATACATATATACAATGGGAAACCGTGAGACCATACTACCCACATATGCGTATCTACGAGCCTCTACTAGAGTACAAGACATATGAACGGGATAGGACCACGTCGTGTCCAAAACATATATACACAAAAGAATAAATCAATGGCACCTCCGGAACAATGGAGTGCTCTCAAGGCCTGCTAATAGCTCCTACGAGTCTGGATCACCTCCCTGTATACCTGTGGGCATGAACACAGAGTCCAAAGAAAAAGGACGGCAGTACGAACATTGTACCGAGTATGTAAGGCATGAATGAAATGAACATAATAGAGAAATCATAAGACATAAGATGAAGATATAAACTGCTTGACTTTTAAAAAGGTGAGCATTTTAAGCATATCACATATATCATGAAATCACATATATCATCATATCACGTACACCCTCGTCGTTAACCCGCGTCCAGGTAACCATCATACGCTGCCCACTAGTGGTGTCATGCCCGGCCCTCTGGGCTCGGTGTAATCATAAGCAGACCGCCTTAGTGATGACATGCCAGGCCAATTAGGCACAGTGGAATCATATGCAGCCCGCCTTAGCGGTGACATGTCCGACCAATTAGGCATGGTGGAATCATATGCAGCCCGCCTTAGCGGTGACATGCCTGGCCAATTAGGCACGGTGGAATCATATCATCATATATTCATCATAAACTTATAATCATCATACATTTGTCGTAGAACATGCATTAGAGCTTAAAGATAATCTATATTACATCGGGCTGATGTAAGGTCGGGAACCCCCAATTACCTTATGGAGTGATCATAAGCATCATATCTCACCTTGAAGGAGACTAACATTATAAGGTGAGTGTACATAAGTAACAACATCAATGGAACCATACTTAGGATCATTAACCTAATGGACATCATATCTTACTTTAGGATTATTTAGACTTAAACTCGTCATCATCATTATCATGCTCGTGTCCTATCTCTTTTCTTTATCTTATACTTATATAGCTCTTTATAGTCATAGACTCATAATTTCCATTATATAGGAAGATCATGGAAAAATAGGAAGATTCATGCCATAGAGTCATGACTTAGAAGGAAAGGACTAGCTTTTCATACCTTTTCGTTTAACTATTCTATCGCTTGATCGTTCTCCTTCAATGCTCACGTTTCTACCTTTAAGAGAGTTCGTATTAACATTAGCTAATCGATAATATGAACATGCTCCACTAAAGCTAGAGCAAATTGGGCAGCATTTTTTTTGTTTATACAACTTTCCCTATATCATATATCAACTCCCAAACGTCTATAATAACATTCACAACATTATAACCAACAATATTCATTCATCCACATTATCCACATTTCACACTTTCACTTCAATTCATCCATAATCATGGTCATAATATACTATTACATTTACTCACACTATAATGCTTATCCCATGTCCTTAATATCATTTATAACATAATCATAATCACAACATATCAAGAATCATGACTCATCCCAAGCTACTACTCAAAATCTCATTATTCTCATCTTTGTAACCCATTTTCTATCTCCTTTCATAATCTAAGTCTTTCAACCTCTCAATATCTTTAAACAACATGGAATGATCATAAAACTTACCTTAGATAGTGTAGGAATGAGCTTTTAGTGGAAATACTTCACTTGAGCCAAAACCCTAGTTCACTTCCAATAGGATTTCTTGACTTGGATGAACTCCAATGAGTTTCTTACACTTGGTTTTCTTGGTTTGATCAAGTTGATCATAAATTTCTCAGGAGTTTTTGTGGAAGAAGTGTGGAGAGCTTTCTAGAGTGTTCTTGAAGTGTGGAGTGAGAAAATGAAATGAATGGAATGAGGTTTAAGTCCTTATATTAATTTTAAAGCTGTCCTGACTCAATTCTACGAACCAACATATGGTCCATATCTTTTATATGGACCGTATGACATACGACCAGTATGTTGGGTCGTATAATGCTCAGCTTTTCCGAACTCTTTCTCGTCGACTCGTTTTATCTTCAATCCTTATGGAACCTTCTTAACACTTGTTTAATACCTCATTAACAATTTAAGGGACATTATAACTATTCTTGAAGACATCATTAAGTCATCATTAATTCAGTACTCATAAATCTTATCCAACACATAATGTATACCTTGCTTTTCTTGGCAACTTCTTTTCTCTTGCCTCGAATGACTTTGAAATCTCAGTTAGCATCCTCAAATGATATTTATTACTTATTGAAACATCGAATACTTCGTGCCCTTCGTTAGTCTATTTATATTTTGCCAAAATAAAAATTATAATATGTTGTTTTAAAATTCAAGCTTCAAAATGAGCCCAATACTGATATAATTTTGAGAGATATTTAAAAATGAAAAGAAATGCGGTAAGAATGAGCAGTAATTTATACGTCTTCTTTAATCAACAATTTTCCCAAATTAAACGGAGCAGGATATGTATTTTTTTTTTCAAATCATGTTTGTGCAAGTAAATAACTCTTAATTTCTTGCAATTATTAATTTTTACAGAGTAATAATTAAATGTTAATTTTTTGCAATTTTCTCGGGATTTTGAAAATTTTAAATTCTTAAGGGCATCCTTACTCCATCTTGGACTCGAAAAATTTGGAAAATTAGCATACACATTTTATGAGGTGAAAATTAGGTGTCAACAATGTTGACAAAGGTCAACTCCAATTCTTCGAAATACTATATTTTCGACCAACGATTCAAATCACACCCAAATGCCTCGGGACCTGAACCAATAACCCAACTAAGTCAAAAATCACATTAAAAAAAGTAATGCTTCTACCCTCTAATCATTTATTGTTGTGAATTGATGAGTTCTTGGGAGAATAGTAAATTGGTTTGATAAAGAGAATTATATAAACTATGCTAGGGTTTTGGGTTGTTGACTTGGGGTCGTTGTAATCATATAGGTAAATAAAAATGGTGTTAGTTATATCTATTTAGGATTGTCTAATCACCTAGAAGAAAGAGAATGAGAATTGGGTGAAGAAGAACACAATTAATAATGGCTATGAAGCTTTTGCCCACCACGTGTTTGATAAAATTCTTTGATGACGCAGCATGAATAATATTGCTAATATGGAATCCTTTTGACTTGTATTGCTATAGATTAAAGATGAAAGGGTTGATGAATGTTGTATTATGCTCAAAGGTCGGAATTAAGGTATGTGAGGCTAACCCTCTACGTTTGGGCATGTTAATGATTCTCCATACGCCGCTTTCTTTTACAGTGTTACGAATTTTCTCATAAACATAGTTATGCTTAGTTCCTTGAATAGTTTTAGAACTTCTATTCTCTAGTTTCGTAATTCATTCATGACTGTCATTTCGAACATTGTTGTCACGCCCCGAACCATAGCCTAGACGTAACAAGGCACTCGGTGCCTTACTACATGTGACCGAGCGAACCACATGGCTTACTGAATCATCATGAGGCATAACATGAGTGGAATATGACATAAAAACATGATGAGCCTGAACATGGGATATCATAAATATCAAATAAAATACTTGTTTAAAAACATGAATATGGATTGTCATAGATAATGGCCCAAAGATGGCTATACAACTCTGAACATCTGACATGAGTCTGAATTGCTAAACATACTTACTGGGACAAGGCCTAAGCATACCTTAAATGCATAACTATCATTAATATAAATAATGACTAAATCCCAAAGAAGATAGGGCTCACCAAAACCTAATATGTGGATGATCCTATAGAGTAGATCCGTCGTCCTGTAAGTCCATACCTGCATCGTAAAATGTAGGCCCCCGACAAATAGAAAGGGGACGTCAGCACATTGAATTTACTGGTATGTAAAGCAACTGATGAAATAAACGTGGCACATGAAATAACATGATAAGAGCTGAAATTGAAATTAAAGTCTGGTCGTGAACATGAGTAAAACATTTTATGTAGGGAGAGCATAACATGAGTAAAACAATTTAAGTAGGGAGAGCATAAATATAATCGACAACATGAATCACCACATGGATACGTGGAGTCTAGTACCTGACCCGGCCAGTAGAGCTGTCATACCTTGCTAGGGGTATAAGATATAAATATGGCATGAAAGGATCCAATCAATATTGAGGAATCATCCTAAACATTGGCGGAGTGATCCTTATCCTATGGTGGCTAATGTAGTTTCAGGCTATTTGAGCCTTATCGGTAATCTGTGCAACTCCCAAAAATATGAACATGAAAATAGGTGGCATCTGAGCCCATGGTTTTCCATAAAACATGACTTGCATTATAGATGAATATAGTTATATAATATACTTGCATGAAAACGTGTAAACATGTAAAGTGTTTCATGAAAATAAATAGAGTAATTAATAACTTGCATGTAAGAACACATGGAAGGCAAAGTATGGGTTTTCATGGATTACGGACAGATTCTCAGTAACCAAAATAGAATATCAAGAATAATAACGAACTATTAATAGAACATGGTATATCATAGTATATAGACTTAGGGTTATTATGAACATATCTAGAACCTTAGTTTTTGTATAATCTCATATTTTCATGGAAGAACGTGGCGTGGGGAAGAATAATGATGTTCCCACACATAGATATAAACTCTACATACCTTAGTCACTCCAAAACTTGAAGAAAAGGTCTAAACATTTTTGAAGAAGAAACCAAAGCAATGAACTTGAAACCCTAAGAAGAATTTTAACTGATTTTTGTAGTTACTGATTTCTATGAAAGAATCCTACAGACGATGGATTCCCGCGTGAAACACTTTGGATCAAAAAAGTTTGATCAATTCCAAGAAATTTTGAAATTGGAAACTCGTGGCTGAAAGAGAGCTGCTCTGGATCTCCAAATCCAATCTGCACCATTTAGATTTTAGACTTCTATGTTATGAATACTTAATAAAAATTTGGGCTCGATCCAATGGTTAGATTACTGGAAAACACCAATTGAATATGGATGGTCGGAGTGAAAGTCAACAGAAAAGTACTAGGGTTTTCTGTAACTCTTTACAACTTTTGATTTTTATAGGGTACCGGGGTGGATGGATTTATTCTAGTGTTTAGAAATGATGTAACCTTGTAGAATTCAAAGGTTCTGGATTGAAATATTTACCTTAGAGGAAACCTCAAGAAACAAGATTGTCAAATCAAACTCTTGAAGGTTTCTTGATTTTTCTTGATTGCAAGAATAATTTTCTTGCGGTTCTTGAAGGATTGGAGTCCCTAGATTCTTTAGGGATTGAGGCAGAAAGAGTATGAATAGCATCTTAGGGTTTATAATAGTGTTAGGGACGTTTTTACTTCATATAATAATAACATAAGGAGTCCCAATTGTAGTAGGAAAAGGCTAAAAAAGCGTAACCCAAAATCTAAAAATTCTGCTCTAACCAACGTTAGTAAAACAGGCATAACTCTTAGCAAAGAGCTCTGTTCGAGTTCCAAAATATACCGCGGGAAAGATATTTCAAAGGAATACTATTGTCATGTTTTAAGTATTCTTAAATTTTCAACGAATCAAGGGGTTATGGGTGCTCGATGTAGGCCTACCGACCTGTTATATCCCGTATTTTATACATTCGGATATTTCAAGGTGGTCGTGGTAAGTTAAGGGCAAGACCATTTTCCAAGTTATTTTAATATACACGTTGTTTATTGGTATGGAAATATTGAGAAAGGATAAGGGTAAAAAGGGAAATTCACAAGATGGTTCATGGTAATATTGTGGAAGGCTAGGGGAAAACCGGGAATTTCACAAAATACTCAAGAAAGTTCTTGAAAAGGCCAAGTTGGCCGTGTGGTTGGGTGTGCACCCCACCCCAAGCCTTGGCCAATTGACTCAAGCCAAGGGTGGGGACATGTGGCCACCCTTGTGTGGATTGTATATATATATATATATATATATATATATATATATATATATATATGAGAGAGAGCTTACCAAGCAAGACATACTTTTCATGAAAATTCAAGAAAATTGAAGGAAAGAAACACAAAGGCATTCGGCCAAGGGTTGGCCGAACTTGGCCATGGAAAATTTGGTCAAGAAAAATTATTTTCTTCTAGAACTTCAACTAATTGGAAGGTCCTTATTAACATGAAGAGGTCGTTGGAGCAATCAAATCGTTCATTTGTGCAAATTCTAACCCTAGCCGAGTGAAGAGATAAGTGGAGAAAGGTATGTGTTCAATATTCTTTTACATGTGTTATGGATGATTTGTGAGTATGGTAGAAGGTAGAAATGGAAGAAATTCATAAAATATGGATATAGTGGTTGTGGCCGAATATAGAGTGTATTGGTAAGATAAGATGAATTGATTTTTATTTAGTATTTTGATTGTTATAGTTGTGCATTCCATGATGAAAATGAAGACTTGATAACTTGAAATGAAGTTTGGGTGGTTTGAAATGAAGGTTTAATCATTGTGGGATTGTTGAAGAAATTAATATGACACTAGCATGGTTTCTTGTGTTGAGAAGATAATGTTGTTAACGTGTGGTCGTAGATATAATGCATGAATTTGGAGGTGAGAAATGTGTTGATTTTATTGAGTTTGGAAGATTGTAAGTTGGTTGTTGTGATTGAATTGAATATAAGAAAAATGTTGTCGAATTATGTAAAAGAAGTTACTAATGTTAGAATGTATTTTGAATTGATTGATAAAGTTGTTAATGTGTAGATTGTTGGTGTAGTTCATGAATTTGAAAGAAAGCAATATGTTGTTATTGTCCTTATTAAGTTTGGAAGATTTCAGATTATTGTTGATAATGTGGCTGAGTGGAATTCTCGGATTATTGTTGATAAATTGGCCGAGTTGCATTCTCGGGTTTGTTGTTGATGATTTGGCCGAGTTAGATTCTCGGGGATGGTTGTATTTATAGGGGAAATGCTGCCGAAATTTCAGCAGATTATAAATGAATTTGTTTGAAAGACTAAGACAAGTGTGTGACGATGTGTTTAATGATTATGTCAATTCTCTTGAATGTATACTAGCGATAGCAAGCTTGGACAATTAAGTGTAGCTAATAGGACGTGGGACAGGTATGTAAGGCTTACCCTTTCTTTCTTTTGGCATGATCCTTGTGAAACGAACAGACAATGTATATGTATGATTTCAAAGAAACTCCTATTCTTAGAGCCACTAGGATGGCTAGTATTCTTGATTTCCATAAGCTATTTCATATGGTCTTGATGCGTATCTATGATGTCCGAAGATCTATTTGATATGTTTCCGAATGGCATTCGAGAGATAATTGATATGACTATTGTCTTGATTTTCAAATGATAGCACGTTTGATTATTCCATTGAGTCTTTGATATATTTTAATACGTACATATGGTTCCAAAATCTCTATTTGATTTGATCCATAACGATATTCGAAAGGTACCTAACATGATTGTTGCTTTGATTTTCCAAAAATGACTTCTGAAACGTTCGTAGAAGGTTCTGTACTAAAACGTCCATAACTTTTTCATACTAACTCGGATTGACTCGAAACGTGTTTATAATCCTCAAGTGTCGATTTACGCACCTATCTATCGAGTCTTGATTTATATGCATATAGTTTCTCACTACTCTGCTCGTGCAAGCCTCAATATGTCTTTCACCGAGTCCCGGGCCGGGTATGTTATCGTGCGTACTCCACTGCATTGTTCACCGAGTCCCTCATTAGAGGGCCGGGTACGGTATATGTATATGATGATATGATGAGATGATGATGTATTATGGCGGCCAGGAGGGAACATGATGATTTGATTCACCGAGTCCCTCACTAGAGGGCCGGGTACGGTATGTATATGATATATGATGTTCACATGTATGATTTTATCCACCGAGTCCCTGAATGGGCCGGGTACGATATGATTTGATTCACCGAGTCCCTCACTAGAGGGCCGGGTATGGTATATATATATGTATATGCATATGCATGTATGATGATATGAAAGTATGATGACATGATTTTATCCACCGAGTCCCATAACGGGCCGGGTACGCTATGTGATAATGATATGCATGATCAATGCTTTAAAGGCAAGATTTTTGGTATTCTGGACATTGTATATGTTTCTGCACCCCTTATATCAATTATGATTCTCTTTACTGTGATTCTTGCCTTACATGCTCAGTACATTTTCCGTACTGACCCCCTTTCTTCGGGGGCTGCGTTTCATGCCGCGCAGGTACACCCAGATGAGTAGAAGACTTTGCTAGAAGGTGTTCCAACGGGATTGGCGAGCTCCATTTCCTTCCGGAGTGATGCCGAGTCTGAGTATATATGTTATGATTTCTGATCGATGTTAGAGACTTTGCAGACAGAGTCGTGGGTATAGGATGTCAGTCTTGTAAGCGGCTCCATCAGCCGATGTGTCGTTATATATATTATGTTACAAATTCATTATGATTACAGATTCTACCTGATTTGAGCACGACGAAAATAAAGTTTCTGAAAGCTTTATTATGTATTTCATCCTTATTTGATTTAAAAGTCCAAAGAATATATGTGTGTACTAAGGGTCAGAGGGTTCGCTCGGCCCTAAATAAGGGTTAGGTGCCCATCACACCCTACCGAGATTAGGGTGTGACACGACCATTTTTGCAAAATGCACAAACTTTCAAATTCTCTACTAAACTCCCACGATACAAGTCTGCCCTTTGTTCTAAGATACGGGATGTAATAAACTTGTAGTTTTCAAAACACTCTCAACACCTCCCATCTTGGTTTCTTTACATCATCATCTTATGAGTCAAACCTTAGCTCGAAGGTACGAGGTGTTACAACTGGGAGCTCAGTACGTAATCAATATAGACTTGTGTTTGATACCCATGAGTCTCAGTCTAGAATACACAACATGTTTATAAATAGTAAAGATTTAGGTCTCATAATCAGTTCATGAATACATGTCTCAGTATAGTAGGGTGCAGTATTCCAGAGTAATGTATTACAACATGATCCTCAGTTCCTTAATACAAATTGTTGAATGTTTAATACCTATCAATAGACACAATGCCATAGACTAGCAAGCAAAATCATCAACCTGTAAATCATTACCTGCATCGAGAGATGCAAGCCCCGGGTGAAAGGGACGTCAGTGCATTTGAATTGCACCGGTATATAAAGCAACTAAGAGAAAGAACTGTAAGTGGGGTGCTATGGGAAAGGGCATCCCAAATCATTAAACATGGAAGTAAGTGCTGAAGCTGAAATGGATAACTGAAATGAACAAAGGATGTAAAGATATGAATACTACCTATTCTGAATGGAGAATCATCTGTTTAACCGAAAATCATAGTCTGTGGCCTTAGGCCCAATATATATATATATATATATATATTTATATATATATATATTGATACAGAATCTGTGGCGTTGTGCCCATGTATAAACATGCAAAATCTGTGGCCTTATGCCTAAGTATAAGCATGAAAAATCTGTGGCCTTGTGCCTATTTATAAGCATGCAAAATTAGTGGCCTTGTACCTATTTACTGGTATTCAACATTTAACAATTTGTATTAAAGAACTGAGGATGATGCTATAATGCATGACTCTGGAATATTGTACCTCACTATACTGAGACATGTATTCATAAACTGATTGTGAGACCTGAAGCTTTATTATTTATAAACATGCTGAGTATTCTAGACTGAGACTCATGGGCATCAAACACAAGTCTATATTGTTACGTACTGATTTCACAACATTCAAAATGAAATTAATGAATGAATTACGAAACTAAAGAATAGAAGTTCTTAAACTATTCAAGGAACTAAGCTTAACTATATTTCTAAGTCAAATCGTAATGCTGTAAAAGAACGTGGCGCAGGGAGAATCATTAACATTCCCAAATGTAGAAAGTTAGCATCACATAACTTAATTCTGGCCTTTGAGCTTAATACAATGTTTGTCAACCCTTTCAACTTTAATCTATAGCAATACAAGTCAAAGGGATTTCATATTAGCAATAGTGTTCATGCTTTGGTTATCTAAGCATTTTATCAAACACATGGTGGGCATAAAGCTTCATAGCCATTACTAATGGCATTTTTCTTCACCCAATTTCCTTTCTCTTACTTCTAGGTGATTCGGAAATCCCAACTAGATATAACTAACACCAGTTTTCATTACCCATATGATTACAACAATCCCTAGTCAACAACCCAAAACCCTAGCATAGTTCATATAATTCTCTTTATCAAGCCCATTTACTATTCTCCCAAGAACTTATTAATTCACAACCACAAATGATTATAGGGTAGAAGCATTACCTTTTTGAAATCCAATCCACTTGATTTTTAGTTTTACGGTTTCCATGTCCAACAATAACATTCCAATCCAAACTCTATCGATTAGAATGGTTTACTCAAGTTAGAAATGGATTAGAGACTTGGAAGCAACCTAGAATCATCATAGAACCTACCTTGGAGGGCTCTTGGGGCTTGGGACTTGTCCGCTGTTGCCTTAGGATGATTTTTTGAGAATAGGTGTGTTAGGGAATGAACCCCAAGCTTAAATATGCATAAAAACACGAAAGCCCAAAATCTAAGCCGAAAATCCGACCCACGCGCGTCGGGCCCCCGTCGCATGCCCAATGCAGAGTTATCATGCATACCTTGGTCTGAGAGCATATTTCTCACTCTGGGCCCGTGATGTATGGCCAACATAGAAGTTCCCTTCCCGTATCGCATGACGAACACGGATGTCTAGCTTCTCTTAGCGATTTTGCGACGTTCATAACTTCTATCTTCTATCTTTATTTGGCCTAATCTTTATATGGATGGAAAGGTATTTCTACGTCTTAAAACTTTTGTTATGGAACCTTTTCTTAGATCATCTACATCTGGAACACATAATCTGCCTTGATACCTCAAAGTACCATCATCCCCCTTGTTCAAAAGCTATCGTTTTATGCTTATGAATCTCCTCTTTCAGCTATAACCAGTAGGGATCACTAAACTATTTCTCTTTTACTTCAGCTACTAAGGAGGATTGAGCCCTGTTTTGAACAACAAGTCCACCATCCTCAGAGTCCATAAGTCGAACTCCAAGATTTGTTAAGAAATGGACTTCTTTCACCATAGTTCTCTTATCTTCCTCGACGTGACATAAACTACCAATACTTGATTTCTTTCTGAGATACTTACTAAAATAATCATAGTACTACTATGTGCTAAATCTTTGAAAAGCACCCTGAAGATTAGAGTCTTGTGCAATAACACAGCCCCTGTGGCACATAACTGGCATGATCTTATAGCTTTTATGTGATCGATTTATCAAACATAACTAAGCTCGACAATCATTCTACTCACTTCGTATTTATATTCCATGCTAAATATTCGGGTTTCAAATCTCCAACTGGACTTGCTGACGATTTTCACATATCTCCCTTAGACCAAAGGATAAGGTATTGTATTTGCGGATCATTCTCTTTTGTTGGATTCAAACAACTTTCCTTATCTTCTCCAATTCTTTGCACTTATGTCACCGACGATTCATCTTCCTACTCACTTCTGAGAAATTTTTCTCACTGGGTAAACCAAATTACTTACATAAAGGGAAAGCTAATATATTCGAAACTATCATACACAATATTAATGATTTAACTCTTCTCACACTGTCAATTATGGGGAAACCCCTTCTCGATGACTCATAAAGTCTATTCATCTATAGTTTGCTCATTTACGGCTTAGCTGATCTCTTCTTCCACTAATCACAGTACTTTGAATTTAACATAAACCCTTGGGTTCTAATAGGCATTCAATGTATTTAAACTGTTACTCACTCACTAGTGTTAACCTGACTAAAGAAATCAAATCGTACTCTACTAGTCCTGCTGTATTCACTAGTTCACTGTATCTACTCAAAACTTACTCATTATTCTTCTACTAACCAGCTGCTAGAATCATGTCCTTATATTCTTTTCTAAATTATTAAAGTGAATCATAAGGTTATTTCTAACTTCCCTCATCATCGGACACTATTCTACCGTTGTATACTATCTTTTCTGAACTATAGCAATGGATCACACTTAGTGAAATTTCACATGTCTTAAACGAAACATTGGAAAAACTAACCCAAAGTTTCTATCCACTTCAAAATAATATCAGACGATAAACATCTAGGGTAAACACTTATCAGACTATAAACATCTGGGATAAACACTTAGTCACATAACCTAAGAGGGAACTGTCATATCTTTTATCTCATAGTAATATCTGCTTCTTATAGTAACTTACTAATGTTGTACTTTCTGGTTCTAATCTGAATAAACTTTAACAAATTAAATTTATACAATATCGTCTCATCTTGGTTCCTATTTCGTACACCATATCTTCGTAGTCATGTGCATGAGTCGTATGAAAAACATATCTCTGTAAAATGTTTTAGAATCCTATGTATTCTGTCCTAAGGCTTCATGCAGAATGACGGTAATCAATTTATGCCCAATGTGGCTAAGATCATAACATGTTGCCTTGTAGGGTCTGACATTAGAGTTATTATCATCATAAGTGTTGCGAAATCTCGAAATGCTTCTGAGTCATGATGACCTGCTAAAGCATACAAGTGGTTCTAACCTCTGTTTGTATCACCAGCCTTAGCTGCACTGCGCCTTACTTATGATTGAGAATTACGGTGAATTACTAAATTTATGGACTGAGCCTTATTACCTCTGGAGCATTGTCTCACTGATGGGCAGTACCTCAGATAGTGACCCTGTTGGCCATACCCAAAACACCCATCCCTACCTAAGCGGCACCACCCTTGGTTTCTCCTACTAGACTTGCTACAGATAGGATTTTGAAAACTCTCTTTCCCCATACTAACATGTGACATGGAACTTTATGCCCTGAAATTATGTTTTAGGTGGGACTAGCCCTTTCGATCATACTTGAACATCTGAGCTGGTGCATTGAAAGTAAATAGAGTAGGCCCTGATGACCTCTTATTATAGAATTATCTACCTCCACCTTCTTGAGATCTTTCAGAGTGAACGTTACCTACAGATTTAGCTCTTTTGCTGAACTCTCTAACCATGGAATTGACCCACTCCTCTTGAGCATCAGTGTTTGGAGTCCGTTCCCTGACGCTGAGCTTCCATGGCAATAAATTGGGCGAGCCACTATATAGATGCCCTAACATCCATATCAATTGAACTAGGTGGAAAAGTGATTGTATTATGAACCTCTACAGTCCTCTTTATAGTCGGTGGGGATGAAGTCGGGGTTAATGAACCCAGTGCAATTCCCTGGGCACTGATATGAACTTCTTGAGTCTGAGAGTCCTCCCTTGGGCTCGTAGCTGCCATTTTCTTAGAAGACATTTTTTGAAATACTTAATTCGCACGAGTTAGAAGAATTCCTCAAGGTAATGCTCTAATTGCACAATCTAGAGTATGATAGAAGTGAGACAATCCTGAATGTCTTGGTGATCAACTGTTTACATGTGTACAGTAAACAGTTTCATAGCCCTTACTAATGGTATTTTTTCTTCACCCAATTCCCATTCTCTTGCTTTTAGGTGATTCGACAATCCCAAATAGATATAACTAACACCTTTTTTCGCTACCCTTATGATTACAACATTCCAGAGTCGACAACCCAAAACCCTAACATAGTTCATATAATTCTCTTTATCAAACCCGTTTACTGTTCTCCCAAGAACTCATCAATTCACAATTATAAATGATTAGAGGGTTGAAGCATTACCTTTTTGAAGTTCAATCCTCTTGATTTCAATTTCTAGGTTTTCCACGTCGAACAATAATATTTCAATCCTAACTCTACCGATTAGAATGGTTTACTCAAGTGAGAAAGGGATTAGAGATTTGACATCAACCTAGAATCATCATAGAATGTACCTTGGACGGTTCTTCGGGCTTCAGACTTATTCTCTCTTGCCTTAGGATGATTTTTCAGTAATAGGGATGTTAGGGAATGAACCTCAACCTTAAATATGCATAAAAATGAAAAAACCCAAAATCAGACCCACACTCATCGGGCTTACCTGGCATGCCTAATGCGGAGTAGTCATGCCGACCTCGGTCCGAGAGCAGATTTTCTGCTCTGGGCCAGCAATGCGTGTCCAATGAACAAGGCCACTGATTTTGCCTGCTTATACTTAGGCACAAGGCCACTAATTGTGCATACTTACACTTGGGCATAAGGCCATAGATTATGTATGCACATATATATTAGGCCTAAGGCCGTGGACTATGATTTTTAGTTAAATAGGTTATTCTCCGTTCAAAACAAGAAGTACTTATATCTTTACTTCTTTTGTTCATTTCAATTATCAGTTATTAGTTTCAATTTAAGCGCTTACATTGATGGGATACTTTTCCCCTAGCACCCCACCTACAATTCTTTCTATCAGCTTCTTTACATATTAGTGTAATTCAAATGTACTGACGTCCCTTTCGCCCGGGGCCTGCATCTCGCGATTCAGATAATGATTTACAGGTTGACAATACTGCTTGCTAGTCTGTGGTATCAGCTATTAGTAAGCCCTAGTCTTATGGGAATTATCCCTCTTTTCAGTCATTATAGTATTTCAGTTACTAAGGTATGCCGAGGGCCTTGTCTCGGCAAACCGTAAGCATTTCAGTATTCTTTAGAGGCTTCATAGAACATAGTTACAGTCAGTCAGATGTTTAGTAGGCTTCTGCATTAGCATTATTGGTTCTTTATTCAGACTTTCGAATTTATTCGGTATTTTAACATTTATGATATCTTAGTAAAGCTTTTAGTAGATCAGCATGTTGTGTATTTATATTCTGCTTCCAGTTAGACTACATGTTGATCCAGCCAACTAGTTGGCTCGCTGGGTCATATGTAGTCGGACATCGAGTGCCGTGTCACGCTCAGGCTATGGTTCAAGGCATGACAAAACATGAAATCAACACATGTCACATCCCATTCGGATGGCCGTAACTGGCACCCGGAGCTAACCTGTTGAGCACCTCTTAACATATTCTCACAATAACATCTAGGTGGGCAACATAGCTGTCACGACCCAACCTCGTAGGCCGTGACTAGTGCCCGAGCTGGACACTCGTATACACCTGTTACTATAATCGTTCACAACTACAATAATAAAGAACTTATATATATACAAATGCAGGACGGCGTCCTAAAACTGTCACATATATATATATAGCATAGCAACCTGTCTCCTGAGGAGTTACAACTTTCAACAGGTAATATCGCACCTAAGCCGGCAAGGCCATCACAATATAGGGGGAACGCCCCAGCCATACATGAGCCAACAAGGCTACCATAACACACGGCTTCCAAAACACATACATATATATATATCCACGCAAGCCGACAAGGCTGCCACTACACACAACATCCCAAAACATATATATACGCAAGCCGACAAGGCTGCCACTAAGAATGGGTACGCCCCAAAATGTAAGTCATATCCACACAGCTAAACAGCAACTATATACAGACCCACACATATGTCTACAGACCTCTAAGAGTAACAACAGTATCATATGACGGGACAGGGCCCCGCCGTACCCTTGGGTAAACATATATGTACAACAGGAGAATTTGTACCACAAGGCTAGGCTCCGGAACAAGGGAGCACTCCAAAATAGCTGAATAGATATCCTATGCTGCCGGATCATCAAAACGAGCGTCTTTACCTGCGGGCATGAAACGCAGCCCCCCCCTAAGAAAGGGGGTCAGTACGAAATATGTACTGAGCATGTAAAGCATGAAATATAGTAGATAGGATCATACTGAGACAAGGAGTGTAGAACTCATTACAATAAGCAGAAAACCATAAGACTTACCTTTGAACATAAATCATACGTGTCAATATCATACCCATACCGTTATAGGATTTGATGACATAACTAGATAATTATCCTGTACATAAGCATATATAACGTGTGCCGGCCCTCTAATGAGGGGCTCGGTAAATAAAATCATCATATACATGTACATATAACGTGTCCCGGCCCTCTAGTGAGGGACTCAGTGAATAATGCATCATATGCCATCCTGGCCGCCATCCCCATATCATCATACCATCGTGTCATCATATCATCATATACATATACATATAACGTGTCCCGGCCCTCTAGTGAGGGACTCGGTGAATAATGCAGTGGATCCGTGCACGAAAACATGTCCTGGCCCGGGACTTAGTGAAAGACGTAATAGTAAGCACGAGCAGAGTAATAAGTAATCATATGTACCCAGATCATCTTTTGAGACTCAATAAACAAGTAGACTTATTAATTCTCGAATATCAGGATGACAACCATATTAAGTTCTTTCTAAATGTCATTACGAACTACATAAAAGAACGTCTCAGGGATCATAGACATGTATCAAATTAATACGAGATAGCTTATGAAAGACAAGGACACCACTCATTATGGAATTCTTTAAGAATAGGAAATTTTATCCATCATATACTAGTCAATCATATAAGAGACTCGAGGACAATAGCTCGACTATCCTGAGAGTTCTAACATCAAAAACGAATAAGAATCATAAATCATGCTCGGAACTAGTGAATAGAATTACCACAAAGCTCATATCATATCTTACTTACATCTAGGACATGCCAAAAGAAAGAAGGGATAGGCTTCACATACCTGTCGGCGGCTATTCGTGAATCCTTTTTGCCTCGTCGCTCTTTTCGCCTATTTGTATAAAAGTGACGTTGTCGTTAGTAACTATATTTTTTAGTTCGCAAATCTATAGTTCATTCTTTTATAGGACCTACATTTCAGTCTATATATATTCTCGCTTAGGTTTTCTATTATCTGAAACTTTATCGAAAATTCGGCAGCACTTCCCCTATATGTTCACCTATCCCAAATTTCCAATTGCTCTTCTGTTGACACAGAAATACCAATAACAATATATGGACACATGTATATTTCCAATTCCTTCAGTTCAACAAGAACAACAACATATTCGTACCAATACAATTTCAATTTTAGCTTTCTAAACCCTTCGCCATATAATCCATGATAATCACAACCATAACTTAAAAATAAATTTTCCATGCCTATATAGAAAAGCCCACAAACAATTACAACTCCAACTTGAACCATTAATCCTTCATTCTCACCATGCAATCCATAACAACAACAACTAAAATATTAAGTAAAATCAATCCATCATTTTTCCTAAAACAATCCACGGCTTGGACAGCTTTCCAACATCAACATACACATTTTTTTTAAATATCGGGTGGGGCCCACTAGTTTAATTAATATTAATTAATTACTAATTCCTACTTAATAATCTAAGAACAATTAATTAGTTCCTAATCTCCAATAATATTTCCACACCAAATACAATTTATGAATAATTTATGTTCTAATTTAAAATTGAAATTTAAGGGTTTCTATCTCGTGTCCGAAAATGACTCTGCCTTTAACTTGGGTCGAATTTCTTGCGAATAATTCGACGAATAAATTACGGGGTATAACATCCTTCCCCTCTTTAAAACATTCTTCCTCGAATGTTAAACTGATTCTGAATTTCCAATACTTTCTCAAGTGTCCTCTTATTCAATTGCGCCCTTCACATACCTCTTCCATTGGTCGATTCGTCATAATTCATTATAACACATTCCCGGCCTTTATTTAGTCATTCCTGTAATGTCTCCTCTTTCTGTTGCTTTCCGAGGTAATAATTCCACGTCATTGCCTTTACTCTCCTCTTACTTCGCAGTCCGTTGTCAGTTGTATTGCGAGCTATTCCGTCGAAATCTTCCTTCCTTCCTTGTGCGCTTAGTCTTAACTTGACTCCTTCTTCTCCTATAGTTATTCCCTTAAGATACCGTTTCCTTCATTTTACCTCTCAATCTTTAAATAAGATTTTTATAACGCGTAGATGTCCCTCGTCGGTTCATTAGACTTTAATATCCCTGGAGTATCGCTTGACTCTGGTAACCTGCGAACCCTTCGCAGGTTCTACGAGTAAAACAAAATTTCCCAGAGGGTAACATTTTTGTATTCCAATATCCTTGCTTTACTCCGCTGTGACTGTCCGTATTCTGAAATCCTCAGCATCATGTGTCACTTTCTGACTTTCTTTTAAAGGTCTTTAACTATCATTTGCTTTTATTTCTTTATCTCAACCTTTAGGGTTGTCTATCAAATAGCGCTAGGGTTCCCTCATATCACAACTTTACTGTCATCCCGTAACTAATAACCTGCTTATTCCGATCGTCTCGGTTAAATCATTTCGTAATTTTCTTTACTCTAACTGGCCATACTTTAGGCATATTATCTCGTGCCGTTTCTCTATTTTTGACTCAGACTCTTCTATTGCCTCTTTACTCAAATTTTCTCTTAATTCCCTTATCACATATCCTATTGCAATCTTTACACGAGTATGTGTAGGTGCTCAAATCAACCCAGAAAATACCTTAGTGTCGTTTCACTAGTCTTTGTGCTTTACCTTACATTCTTCCCTCGTACCTTTTAATGGTATCGGGGCCCAATTATGGCTCTTTCCCTAAATACTAATTATACCTCTGTAGTTTTGCCTCAAACCACCTTACACCTTCCTTTAATGTATCCAAAATATCACAATCACGTTGTTAGTACTGAATCCTTATTCTCCTTATCAAGTACTCACTTGGTCTCATCCTTAGCATACAATTATTCGTAGGTTGCATAACTATTCTTGTACAGTTTGTACAAAGTATATCCAATCTTAGTCATAGTCCTTCTCTCTCCTGGTTCATCCCGTTTTACATATCTTATTTGTACTAAAACTCAGTTGCGGTCTATCTTGTCACGCTCCTTTCCCTTCCTTTATTTGCCATTGGATTTTCTCATATCCTACTATAGGAGAGATTCCCTACCCTTTCTTCTTTGCTAGTTATTTGTCACAATGTCATTAGCCAATAACTTTGTTGTCAACATCTTAACCTCTAATCCAGTATAGCCTTGCTATCTTTTATAATATCTTTTAAGTTACTCGTTGCCATTTTCTTGTCGTATTCTTCCTTTTTAGGAGCATCCACCTTTTGATGTCATATTATCCAAGATCTTTACCAATAATTCTCTGCACTGTCTCAAATACTATCTTGGCTTCTATCCGTTTATTGTTGGCCTTCAAATCTCGCTAACTTGTTTCAGCAAGGGATCTCACTTAAAGTTTAAGTTTTCACATCAAATGTATTGCAGTGTCAGTTGATTTCACCTTACACTTACATTTTTGTCATCCGCTTCCCCCCTTTAGGGCGTACCTACATCCTTATATATTTATATTTCGCTCTATGCCCCTATTTCCAATTTTCAAATTCATATAATTCTTTTCCAATACATTTGGTTACTGCACCACATCCATGTCTTTCTTTATATCATCTATAACTTATGTTACCCATGTATAAAACCCCATCACAATCACGAGGCGATGAGAACTCTCGATGTATAGTACAAAATCTTATCTGATGGTTGGTACTCGAGTAATATAATTGATGTAGCAATTTATCCGAAGTCAGATTCCATTCATTCCAATCAGTAATGAGCTAGTGCTTATCGTCGTTTCAAATTCTCCGTTCGGTAGCACTTATATTCTAATGATAAGTGTCTCAAGCTTTCTCATAACACTACCTTTATCCCAACGGATATCATCTGTTTCTTTTAATATATTTACAATACATCAGTTGTCTTGCAAATTTACAATCCTTGTCCACTATTTTCGAGGTGAAGTCACGTACACGTGGTACTCTTTTATGCCTCCTGCTTTTTCATCCTTGTTGTATACCCAACGCTAACTTCTAACTTACTCAAAATCATATCAAATTCGTCTTAATAATGGTCTTGTCTTATCACCTTCTCATCGTACTACATCTTAAGTTCATAGCTATATATTTCCCTTTTGTCCTATACTCATATTCAATTAGTTACGTCTGTCTTGAGTGCTTCTTCTAGTATTCCTTTCATTTCTCCAATCTGTGCCCATCTCTTATTCTATGCACGAGAAATCTCATGCTATTCCTGTATCCTTCGGAAAACACTACTTTTACATAATCCCCTTTCTCATTTTCGAAACATATTCTGTTCATCCCTATTTGTCCTTATCATACCAGTAATTCTTGGCATTCACTCTGTCTTGTTACTCGTCTTCCTTTAGGTTGGTCTTTCACAGTTCTGTCACTTGTATTACTCGTTTCCCAAGACATACATGTCATAATGCATCGCTATACTGTAATGTAATCCCACTCACTTTCTGCTTATCTTCCTCTTGCTATTAACTCCTTCTCTTCCTGTGCTCGCTTTCACTTTCGTTACCACTTGACTTCTATTCCGAACTTTCCCTATAGGACTTTGTAAGTCTTTCTGATTCTTTTTATATTTGCTTTTCCATTTCACACTAATCACATCACATTCTTTAGTTACTTCCTTGCTAGGCTTTATTCATTTCTATAGCAATCCTTATGGTATTCACATTACATCCTGTTCGTAATCTACCATATAATGTAACACTTTTTAACCTTATTCACGATTCTTACTATTTTTTTATTACACTCTGTGGACTAGGCGTACTTAAGCTTTCACCCTTTCTGATCGATCTTACCCTTAGTATCTCACAAGCTGCCTTTTAGTATCTCACAAGCTGCCTTATCAATACATTCATATCCGTCACAATTCATTTTCCTCTGTACCCTTGTCTTAATCATACCGTTACTTTTTTTAACTATAAATTCGTCATAATTTATCCCTGCTTATCAATTCAGTCGATACCCTAATATAATTCTCTATCAAGGTTTAACAGCCTTTTCTAAATCATCTCTTAGTATCACAAGCCCTTTCCAAATTCTTTTTACCATATCGGTATCGACCTCCTAATTACTATTGTTATAGCCTGTATTTTGTACGTTCGGATATTTCAAGGAAGTCGTGGTAAGTGAGGGGCAAGACCATTGTCCAAAATTATTTTAATGTACAAGTTGGTTATGATTATTATTAGTATGAAAATATTGAGAAAGGCTAAGGGCAAAAAGGGAAATTCGCAAAGTGGCTCAAGGTAATATTGTGGAAGGCTAAGGACAAAATGGGAATTTCACAAAGTATTCAAGAAATTTCTTAAATGAACCATGGTGGTCGTCCAACTTAAGGTGGGCCTTGGCCCACCTAGATGAATTATGTGTATATATATAAGATATATTGGTCATATTCCTCCACAAAAATTCTAGAACCTTGGAGAGAAAGAATAGGGTCATGTGTCCATATTCTTACTTGAGGGACTAAAATATAAATATGGATAAATGGTGGGAAAAAAAAGAAGATAAATAAGACATATTGATCTTCATCTTTTAGAAAGATGAAGAAACTTGGAGAAGGAGAAGAAAGACACAAGGCCATTCGGCCATAAGGGAGAAGAATTGAGCCCTCAATTTTGATCACCAAAACAATAATTTCTTCTAGCTTTTCTACCAATTGGAAGGTCCTCTACAACATGGAGTAGTTGTTGGAGCAAGAAAACCATTTATTCTTGCAAGTTCATAATCCAAGCCAAGTAAGAAGACAAGTGGAAAAAGGTAAGATTTAATCTTCTTATATATATTATGGATGGTTGTGTATGTTGTAGTATGTGGGAATGGATGAAATTCATGAAAATATGGAAGTTGTGTTGTGGTCGTGTATGTGTTGGGGTTGGCCGTGTACATGCTATGTTGTAGGAATGATGAACTAAATTTTATTTAGTATTTGATTGTTGTAGTTGTGAATTCCATGATGTGAAATAAGGATTTAATGGTTTGAAGCGAAGTTGTAATCGTTTGTGGATTATGGAAGAATCTAATGTGATATTAGTATGGTTTCTTATGATTATAAGAATGAATGATATTGCTAAAGTATAGATTGTTGATGTAGTTTATGAATTTGGAAGAAAGAATGAAATGTGTCGTTATTATTCTTATTGAATTTGGAAGGTTTCGGGTGAAGTAATATGTTGATTGGGTTGTTGGAATGTTATGTGAATTGTTTGAAGTATTCTTGAATCATGTTAGGAAGATTTTGGATTAATACTTGAATGTGGGATCATTGGTATTGGCTTGATTTCATGTGATTAAATTGAGTATAATGGAATGTCGTCAGATTGTGTAGAAAGAATTGTGAATGCTAGAATGTGTCTTGAATTGATTGTTGATGTTGTTGGCACGATTGTTGGTATTGTTGTTGATAGCTTGGCAGAGTTGCATTCTCGGGTTTGTTGTTGTTAAATTGGCCGAGTTAGATTCTCGGGGATGGTGTATTTACAGGGGAAATGCTGCCGAAATTTCGGTAGAATATGAATGAATTCATTTGAAAGGATAAGACAAGTATATGTCGATGAATCTAATGATTATGTCAATTCTCTTGAATGTAGACTAGCAAGTTTGGACGAACAAGCGTAGCTAATAGGACGTGGAACAGGTATGTAAGGCTTACCCTTTCTTTCTTTTGGCATGTCCTAGAGCTCAGTAAGGTATGACATGACACGCACTTTGGGGTAGCTCTACTCTTTGATTCCGAGCTTGGTTATGATGCTTATTCTCTTTGGTCATGAGCATGTTTCATATGGTTGAGTCTATTGTATGATTAATAAATGAATAAGCTACTTCATATGGTTTGGATATGTATCCATGATTCCGAAGCTCCGTTTGATATGTTTCCGAGTTTGTCTATGATTCTTATTCACTTTTGATATGAGTACGCTCGATATAGTTGAGCTTATTATATGATTGAATAACGAGACGAGCATAAAGAATTCTATTTCTAAATGAGTTTTGTAAGTTTTAATGTCCCTAACTTTCGTAAAAGATCTTGGATTTGCTTTGAAACGTTCGTAAAAGTTCTGTGGTAAAAACGTCCGTAACTTTCTCATACTAACTCGGATTGACCCGAAACATGTTTATGATCCTTCAAATGTCGGTAAGTGTACGTATCTATCGAGTCTTGATTTATCTGCATATGGTTTCGCACTACTCTGTTCGTGCAAGTCTCAATATGTCCTTCACTGCGGCCCGGGCCAGGGTATGTTCTCGTGCGCACGTCTCTGCATTGTTCACCGCGTCCCTCTCACTTGCGGGCCGGGGCATGTTATATATGATATGATGACATTATGATATGATGACGGGGTGGTGGCCAGGATGGCATATGATGACTTTATTCACCGCGTCCCGCAATAGAGGGCCAGGGCACGTTACATGCACACATGATACATGACATGGACATATATGATTCTACTTACCGCGTCCCTCAATAGAGGGCCGGGGCACGTTACATGCATATGTGATACATGATATTGGCATACATGACTTCATTCACCGCGTCCCTCAATGGAGGGCCGGGGCACATTATATGCAAATATGATATATAATGATGACATACATGATTCCATTCACCGCGTCCCTCAATGGAGGGGCGGGGCACGTTATATGCATATATGATACGTGGTGATGACATGCATGAATTTACTCACCGCGTCCCTCACGCGAGCGCCGAGGCACATTCTATGATATATGATCTACGTTGATGGTATACATGACTTCCATTTATGATTTATGATGACATACCTGATTTTCATTTGAAAAGGCAAGTGCTTTGATGTTTTAAAAAGGTCATACGTGATTCTGGTAAATCTCTGTTTCAGTTATAATCCTCTTTTCTGTATTCTATTCCTTACATGCTCAGTACATATTTCGTACTGACCCCCTTTCTTCAGGGGCTGCGTTTCATGCCACGCAGGTACACCTAGATGAGTAAAGGACATTGCTAGAAGATGCTTTAGCTGGATTGGCAACTCCAATTGCCCCTGGAGTGTTGCCGAGTCAGAGTATATGTGCTATGATGTTTTGTTCGAAGTTAGAGACTTTGCAGACAGAGTCGTGGGTATAGAATGTCAGTTCTGTGAGCGGCTCCATCAGCTGATGTGTCATTTATGTTATGATATAAATTCCATATGATCACCGATTTTGTTTGATTTGAGAACGATAGAAGAAAGATTTTGAAAGCTTACTTTGTATTTTACTTCTATTTAATTTCAGAGTCCGTAGAGATTATGTATGTAATAAGAGTCTGTGGGTTCGCTCGACTCCGGATATGGGGTCGGGTGCCCATCACACCCTAGGGAAATTAGGGTGTGACAACTATTATCATCAATTCAGGAGTTAACTTATTTCTCGAGGTCAGACGTACTCGTAGCTTAGTCAAATCTTATCATTACTATTGGCACGACCTTTCAAGATATATTTCAAACTTATATCTCATTCTTTTTTTTCTTTCTAGAATTTTTTTTGGCAGAGTTTCCTCTGTACTTCTTACTATCTCAAAACCTGCATGCAGGAAATACCAACAGTGCCTCACAGGGCCAACATATATATATATATATATATATATATATATATATATATATATATATATATATCATATCGCAGCCACACAGGGCTCCCAATATCAATAACAGTAAAAAAGTGATGAACTTACCTCGTATGTTCTTGTTCAACTCAAACTGCACTTGTTACACTTTCCTGTTTACTTTCCCTTTCAATCTTCAACTTTACAGTTCCATCGTACTTCAATACCTTACCCGACATATATCTTTCGTACCTTTGCTTACCTGCGTGCTTTGTAACTTCCAATATCGCTAGTCACTTTCTTCTGTCGATGCCATTCTTCTGCTGAAATCAAAGGTTAGTATATGGAATTTCATTTCCAATGTCTGGGCTCTATCGCACGATCTTAGATATGAAAGAAAGGTAACATCCTAAATGCCCTGTAGCTTCCTGTTTATAGATGTGGTGCACAACACATCGATAAACAAGATTCTACTAGACACGGTCTGTAGACACTCCGAGGATGAACTGCTCTGATACCACTTTTGTCACGACCCAACCCCGTAGGCCGTGACTAGTGCCCGAGCTGGACACTCGTATACACCTGTTACTATAATCGTTCACAACTAGCATAATAAAGAACTTATATTTATACAAAGCCAGGACGGCGTCCTAAAACTGTCATATATATATATATATATATATATATATATATATATATATATATATATATATATATATATATATATATAGCATAGAAACCTGTCTCCTGAGGAGTTACAACTTTCAACAGGTAATATCGCACCTAAGCCGGCAAGGCCATCACAATATAGGGGGAACGCCCCAGCCATACACGAGCTAACAAGGCTACCATAACACACGACTTCCAAAACACATACGTATATATATCCACGCAAGCCGACAAGGCTGCCACTACACACAACATCCCAAAACATATATATACGCAAGCCGACAAAGCTGCCACTACGAATGGGTACACCCCAAAACGTAAGTCATATCCACACAACTAAACAACAACTATATACAGACCCACACATATGTCTACAGACCTCTAAGAGTAACAACAGTATCATATGACGGGACAGGGCCCCGTCGTACCCTTGGGTAAACATATATATACAACAGGAGAATCTGTACCACAAAGCTAGGCTCCGGAACAAGGGAGCACTCAAAAATAGCTGAATAGATATCCTATGCTGGCGGATCATCAAAACGAGCGTCTGTACCTGCGAGCATGAAACGCAGCCCCCCCCCCCCCCCCCTCCCGAAGAAAGGGGGTCAGTACGAAATATGTACTGAGTATGTAAAGCATGAAATATAGTAGATAGGATCATACTGAGACAAGGAGTGTAGAACTCAGTACAATAACCAGAAAACCATAAGACTTACCTTTGAACATAAATCATACGTGTCAACATCATACCCATACCGTTATAGGATTTAATGACATAACTAGATAATTATACTGTACATAAGCATATATAACGTGTCCCGGCCCTCTAATGAGGGGCTCGGTAAATAAAATCATCATATACATGTACATATAACGTGTCCCGGCCCTCTAGTGAGGGACTCAGTGAATAATGCATCATATGCCATCCTGGCCGCCATCCCCATATCATCATACAATCATGTCATCATATCATCATATACATATACATATAACGTGTCCCGACCCTCTAGTGAGGGACTCGGTGAATAATGCAGTGGATCCGTGCACGAAAACATGTCCTGGCCCGGGACTCAGTGAAAGACGTAATAGTAAGCACGAGCAGAGTAATAAGTAATCATATGTACCCAGATCATCTTTTGAGACTCAATAAACAAGTAGACTTATTAATTCTCGAATATCGGGATGACAGCCATATTAAGTTCTTTCTAAATGTCATTACGAACTGCATAAAGGAACGTCTCAGGGATCATAGACATGTATCAAATTAATACGAGATAGCTTATGAAAGACAAGGACACCACTCATTATGGAATTCTTTAAGAATAGGAACTTTTATACATCATATACTAGTCAATCATATAAGAGACTCGAGGGCAATAGCTCGACTATCCTGAGAGTTCTAACATCAAAAATGAATAAGAATCATAAATCATGCTCGGAACTAGTGAATAGAATTACCCCAAAGCTCATATCATATCTTACTTACATCTAGGACATGCCAAAAGAAAGAAGGGATAGGCTTCACATACCTGTCGGCGGCTATTCGTGAATCCTTTTTGCCTCGTCGCTCTTTTCGCCTATTTGTATAAAAGTGATGTTGTCGTTAGTAACTACATTTTTTAGTTCGCAAATCTATAGTTCATTCTTTTATAGGACCTACATTTCAGTCTATATATATTCTCGCTTAGGTTTTCTATTATCTGAAACTTTAGCGATAATTCGGCAGCACTTCCCCTATATGTTCACCTATCCCAAATTTCCAATTGCTCTTCTGTTGACACAGAAATACCACTAACAATATATGGACACAAGTATATTTCCAATTCCTTCAATTCAACAAGAACAACAACATATTCATACCAATACAATTTCAATTTTAGCTTTCTAAACCCTTCGCCATATAATCACTGATAATCATAACCATAACTTAAAAATAAATTTTCCATGCCTATTTAGAACAGCCCACAAACAATTACAACTCCAACTTGAACCATTAAGCCTTCATTCTCACCATGCAATCCATAACAACAACAACCAAAATATTAAGTAAAATCAATCCATCATTTTTCCTAAAACAATCCACGGCTTGGACAACTTTCCAACATCAACATACACCATTTTTTTTTACACATCTAATTCACGTTTACATATATTCACAACACACAAAACGCACCCTGAAACATATATGGAGTGATCAATTCTTACCTTAACACTTGACCCTTCACGGCTAGGATTTGCAAATTAAAAGGACAAGGATCCTTGTTGCCCTTCAACGATTAATCTTTGTTTCCATGACCTTCATTTGATTAAAAATACCAAGGTAATTAATTGAATCAAGGTCTGAAAATCCTCTTAAAGCTCAGCCATGGCCGAGAGAGATTTTTCCCCCCTTTTTTTTGACTTCTTTGTTTGGTTCTTTGTTCAAATATCATGAAATGTGATTTCATGAATTGTTGGTATTGTATATATATGGGCTTTCTAAGACTCCCACGTGCCCACCAGATGTCATCTTATTTGATGACAATTTTTTTTTTAAATATCGGGTGGGGCCCACTAGTTTAATTAATATTAATTAATTTAATTAATTACTAATTCCTACTTAATAATCTAAGCACAATTAATTAGTTCCTAATCTCCAATAATATTTACACACCAAATAAAATTTACGAATAATTTATGTTCTAATTTAAAATTGAAATTTAAGGGTTTCTATCTCGTGTCCGAAAATGACTCCCACTTTAACTTGAGTCGACTTGCTTGCGAATAATTCGACGAATAAATTACGGGGTATAACAATAGCTAACTCATAACTACCATGAACCAAGAAGGGAACCAATGCCATCAAACATCGGCACATCCATATAACATCATTAACTATGCCCATATATATATACACACACACACACAAGCCGTCAAGACCATCAAAATGATATACAAAATATGAGCCGACAAGGCTGAGGGCTATCTAGCTATACACATCTATCTGCGAGCCTCTACAAAGAGTATGTGACATCATAAAGAGGGGACGGGACCCCGCCATGCCCATATATGTACTGAAAATAATAGTACCAACTGCAGTAGCTCCGAATGAAATGGAGCTCTTCTAGGCAATCACTGATGAAGTAGCCTCAGGGTTGAGTTTGTCTCCCTATCCACCTGCGGGCATGAACGCAGTGTCCATAAATAAAAGGACGTCAGTACAAACAATGTACTGAGTATGTAAGGCATAAGTAGTAACATGATAACAAGATAAAGGATAACATAAGATAGTAGAACCATTTATACCTCTTGAGACGTCCATCATACTTACTTGCCCTTTTTCTAAAGAAGACCTTCCATACATTTACATATACATATAGTGATACCCTACCCGACCATGTAGGTTCAGTGTCATCCGTAATCGGCCATAACAAGACTTGGTGTTATCCGTACCCAATTGATTAGTGGTGTGCGTGCAATAAATATCATACCCGGCCATATAGGCTCGGTGTCACAACATAGCTTCATATATATATATATATATATATATATATATATATATAGGAATACATAAGTAAGAGATACATCATCATCACTATATCTTTCCATAAAGGTTCAACTTGTCATAAGACGAGATC
Organism: Lycium barbarum; assembly: GCF_019175385.1. NCBI lineage: Eukaryota > Viridiplantae > Streptophyta > Magnoliopsida > Solanales > Solanaceae > Lycium > Lycium barbarum. The sequence goes on from NC_083337.1 coordinate 42,135,577, forward strand.
GACGACGATAAACAAGATCAACAAAATCATGAGAACTTGAGAATCATGAGCTTCTGGCATTTCTAGGAATATGACATTTCGGATATCTTAAATGGATTCACAATAAGGAACTCATGCCTTTATAAAGGAGGGTTAGCTTTACATAACTTTTAGTCTTCTTAACGTTCTCCTCCAAAGTCTGGAAAATCTACATTCAAGAGAATTCAAGCCAAGGTTAGGTCTCAAAGACAATCTTAAGTTCAAACTAGTATAATTCATGAGCTAGCGAAAATTGGGCAACATTTCCCTTATTTCATCTACTTCTACCAAGTTCTAAAAAAACTCCCAATCAACAATGACGGTATCAACAATACCATATTTAAGAGACTTCATTCAAGTTATGTTCCATTCAATCCCAAAACTCCTTTTCATAATGGACCCATAACAATAATTTCAACACAACTCCATATGCCCTTGTATACAACACTTCCTCATCATCATTATTACCACTCATAACAAGATTATACTCATAACATGCCAAAAATTATAAGTCAAGTTAATTTATATCTCAAAATACCCTCAAACTCATACTTGAACTCTCCCTCCGTTTTTCCTCCTCCAACCAAATTGTATAACAATCAAACAACCTTAACTATATGTAATAGATGTAAAACTTAACTTAATCACACAAGAACATGCCTTGGATCAGATTACTTCACTAGAGTGAAATCTCTAACATCCACACCAAAGGAAACCTTGAGCTTCACAAACCCAAGTAAGCTTCCGAGCATTAGAATCTCTTGATCCTCTTGGGTTTGGCATGGATTAGTTCATAAACTTAGGGAGAGGGTTTTGGTGAGCTATACGGTCTGAAATGGGAAATAATGAACCCAAATGGGAAAAATGAAATATATAAAGTTTCACTTAAAATCCCCTAGGCAACTTTGACGACAAATTTGACGGACCTTCAAACGTCCTGCGGTCCGTCAAATGGACCATCAAATAGTCCAACCAATCAGACCTCTCTTTGACCATTTCGCGATGGTGGCTCCACCATTTTACAGGTTTTCAAACATCCTACGGTCCGTCAAATGGATCGCCAAAATGCCCTTCCGATAAACTTGCTCTTGTGATTCGTTTTTAAGCTTTAATCCTTCCAATCCTTACGGAACCTTCTTGGAACTTGTGCAAAACATCATTAACCATCTAAGGGCACATATAGCTCCCCCTCAAGGCATTAATAAACAATTTATAACTCAAATGAAGTGAAATCTTCCCAAAACATGACTAAAATTTCAATTCCTTCGACAACCTTAAGGTTCGCTCTTAAAGTTATCAAATACCCTCCTTAACCTTATAAGGACTTCATGTCCGCTTTAGTATTGCATTACTCTACTCCTAATACAGCGACGCGAAATTTCAAAGATGTAACATTCCTCCCCCCTTAGGGACATTCATCCTCGAATGTTAATTTCTTAGGGATCCTACAAAAATTTCTCTAGAGTTTCCCCTGTAATATGCCACTACCATCCTATCACAAAAACCCAAAATATATCACCTCACAGGGCTACAACAACAACAATGGCCACACACGACTAAGAAATTATCGAAAGAAAGCATTACATATCTGAAGACAATGGTGCCTCTGTCTGAATCCCTTCTAGGGGTGGAAATAAATGCGGATACCTGAACTTCATATCTTCCTCAGCTTTCCAAGCCATCTCTTCCCTATTGTTGTTTCTCCATAAAACTTTAACTGAAGCTACATCCTTGGTTCTGAGCCTTCAAACTTGTCTACCTAGAATAGCAATGGGAACTTCCTCGTAGGATAGCTTCTCGGTAATTTGGACATCATCTAGAAGTACAATTTTGGTAGGATCTCTAATACACTTGTGAAGCATCGACACATGGAAAACCAGGTGGACTGACTCCAAGTCCAAAGGTAGATCTAACCCATAAGCCACCTGGCCTAGCTTGCGTTGAATCTTGTAGGGCCCAATATACCGAGGACTAAGCTTGACCTTCCTACTAAATCTCATCACAGCTTTCATAGGTGACACCTTTTAGAATACCCAATCATTAACTTGGAATTCTAAGTCTCGCCGACAATTATCTGCATAAGATTTCTGATGACTCTGAGCTGGAATGATAACTATTGTTATGAGCGAATTCAATGAGCGGTAAGTGATAATCCCAAATACCTATAAAGTCTAACACATATGCCCTGAGCATATATTGGAGAGTCTAAATGGTACGGTCAGCTTGTCCTTCAGTCAGCGGGTGAATCCTGTGCTAAGACTCACCTGAGTCCCCAAACCTTCTTGGAAAGACTTCCAGAAATTAGTTGTGAACTGGGTTCCTCTATCAGAGATGATAGATATTGGAACACCATGGAGTCATACTATTTCTTTGATATAAAGCTTTGCAAAATCATCAGTTACGTATATAGTTCTGACAGGCAGGAAATGAGCTAATTTTGTAAGTCTATCCACAATTACCTATATAGAATCATACTTTCACCGAGAATGAGGTAGGCCTGCAATAAAATCCATGTTAATTACTTCCCATTTCCAAGTCAGAATTTCCATAGCTTGCAATAATCCACCGGGCTTTTGATGTTCAATCTTTACTTGCTGACAATTTGGACATTGAGCTATGAATTCTGGTATGTCCTTCTTCATTCTGTCCCACCAATATGTAGATTTAAGATCATGGTACATTTTCGTTGCTCCGGGATGAACAGAATAATGGGAACAATGGGCTTCCTACAGAATCTGATGATGTAATCCTGCTACATCACGAGCACAAAATCTGCCTCGACATCGAAGAACTCCATCTGCGAAAATCTCAAAGGATGACTTTTTCTTTTGAGGAAGTGTATTTTTATAATGAAATAATATGGGATCCTTGTACTGGTGTTTTTTTACCTCAACCACCAATGGCGAAATAGCTGAATTCTGAATGGTAACTCTCATATTGCCCGAGTCCATTAACCGTACTCCTAGGCTAGCTAACTGCTGAAGCTCACGAGCTAACTCTCACTTTTCTGGATGAACTTCACATAAGCTACCCATAGATCGACGGCTAAGAGCATCTGCTACGACGTTCGCTTTCCCTAGATGATATAAGATGCTAACATCATAATCTTTCAATAGCTCCATCCGTCTCCTCTATCGCAAGTTCAACTCTTTCTGCTTTAAAATGTACTCAAGACTCTTGTGATCTGTATAAATATCAACATGAACACCATACAAATAATGCCTCCGCATTTTCAATGCATGAATCACAACAGCTAACTCTAGATCATGGGTTAGGTAATCCCTATCATGTTTTCACAACTGCCGTGAAGCATAAGCAATTACCTTACAATGCTGCATCAACACACAACCTAACCCAGTTCCTGAAGTAACACAATAGACAACATAGCCTTTCGATCCTTCTGGAAGTGTCAGAATCAAGGCCGAAATCAATCTATTCTTCAGCTCTTGAAAGCTGCATTCACAAGCATCCATCCATTGAAATTTAGCTTCTTTTAGAGTCAGCTTTGTTAGTGGTGCAAAGATGGAAGAAAAGATTTCGACAAATCTTTGGTAATAACTAGCTAAACCCAGAAAACTACGAACCTTCGTAGGTGTCGTAGGCCTTGGCCAAGTCTTTACAGCTTCAATCTTCTGGGTATCCACCCAGATGCCATCAGCTGAAATAATATGCCCCAGAAAAGTAACAGAATTAAACCAAAACTCACATTTCAAAAATTTTGCATATAGCTGCCGAGTCTAAAGAACTCTGAGGACCACACGCAAATGATCTGCATGCTCTGCCTCGGATCGAGAGTATATCAGGATGTCGTCGATAAACACAATCACAAATAAATCTAGAAAAGGCCTGAACACACTATTCATCAAATCCATGAATACCGCCGATGCATTAGTTAATCCAAACGACGTTACCCGAAACTCGAAATGACTATATCTAGTTTTGAAGGCTGTCTTTGGAATGTCCTTCTCCCTAACTCTCACCTGATGGTGCCCAGATCTTAAATCTGTCTTTGAGAACCATTTGGCACCCTGCAATTGATCAAACAAATCATCAATCCTTAGAAGTGGATATTTATTTTTTATTGTCACCTTATTCAATTGTATTTAATCAATACACATTCGCAAAGAGCCATCTTTATTTCTTACAAATAATACAGGGACTCCCCACGGCGACGAAATAGGCCTAATAAAGCCTTTCCCAAGCAATTCCTTCAATTGTTGCTTCAATTCTTTCAACTCTGAAGGAGCCATTCTATACGGAGGAATATATATGGGCTTAGCATCCAGTAGCACATCAATAGCGATATCAATCTCCCGCTCGGGTAGAAGACCTGGAAGCTCATCCGGGAACACATCCGAAAACTCATTCACTACTGGCACAGATTGAAGAATTGGCAATTTTGCCTCTGTATCTTGAACCCGGACTAAATGATAAATATAGCCTTTAGAAATCATTTTTCTTGCCTTGAGATAGGAAATAAACCTACCTTTCGGGGATGATGTATTACCCTTCCATTCCCATGCTGATTCTCTCATAAACTGGAAGCAAACAATTTTTGTTCTACAATCCACATTGGCATAGCAAGAAGCCAGTCAATCCATACCCATAATAACATCAAAATCCACCATTTTCAGCTCATGTACATCATCCATAGTATGATGATGACAAATCAGAACAACACAATTTTTATATACTCGACTAGTTATTACTGGAGTACCAATGGGTGTAGATACTTTGAAAGGTTTAATTGACTCAGGTTTCACCCCAAATCAACCAGCAATATAAGGAGAAACATATGACAATGTAAAGCTGAGATCAATCAATGCATATACATCATGAGAGAATATCGCTAATAGACCTGTGACAACATCAAGGGAGGAGTTAAGATCCTGTCGCCCAACCAGTGCATAGATACGGTGCTGAGGACCAGTCGAACTAGGTGCTCCTCCTCCACCCCTACCACGACTAGCTGGTGTCTGTTTGCCTTGTCCCGGAGGGTGTATAGATGATAAAGAACTAGCTGCTGACCCTGTAAGCTGAACCGTACCTTTACCACCTCTCGATGGAAAGTAACGTATCATATGTCCTAGTTGACCGCATGCATTGCAAATATTTTAACCTATTAGGAAATGTCCCCAATGTAGCTTCCCGCACTGAGTACATCGTGGTAGGGTGATCTTGCCTAGCTTGAATCACTCCTATACTGAGAACCCGAAGCTCTGATCCGGTCCGGAGTGAATGGGTCTATCAGATCTTTGGCCCGCAAATTGTGGAGGTACACTCGTCGCTGAATGGCTAGAGTGCCTAGAATACTGCTGCCTCTACCCTCCTCTAAACTCACTAGCTAGACCCAGGGATCTATCCCTCTTACTATAACTCCTATCATGCTCACCCTCACTCATTTGTTGTTGCTGTTCTTCCAAATTCTGGGCATGGGCCTGAATACGAGAAATATCCATACCTTGCTGACGTAAGGCTGTAAGCACTTATCCATTAATTGTGTCCCTAAGCTATTCACAAACTGGTGCACACGATCTCCCATATCAGCTACCATGGCCGGAGCATACCTAGCTAAAGAATTGAAGTGGAGGCTATACTCTAGGGCACTCGTATTTCCTTGTCTAAGATTCAGGAACCTGTCAGCTTTAGCTCATCGAACCTCTAGCGGCAAATAGTGTTGAAGAAAAGCATCAACAAACTCTTGCCATACCGGTAGAGGTGCATTGGCTTGTTACACCTCGTGCTTCCAGATGAACATTCGCTGAGTTTAAGTACAAGTATGTGGAATGATGATCAAGATGAGCCGTCTTTCAGGTTTGTGGAATGATACAATTATTAGGTATACTTATGGATAAAGTTATATATGAGGAGTACCAGGAAGTCTCACGACCAAATACAGTTGAAGAAATAAGCTATTGAGACCTTGGATTTATGGAAAATATGAGGGGCAATTTTTGGTTCAACTGTGAGAAAGAATATCTTTTAGTATGTGAGAAGTTTTAAAGCAAAGCAAAAGCCTAAAATGAAGTTCGTTGAGTCTAGTTTCCAACGCAATAAACCGCTCATCGATACGACATCGGAGTAGAGAATTATGGACATTACAAGTTAGGCTAACATAGCAAAAACGCGTGCTATAGTAACCGACGTGCTACAATATTCGCACTGCTACAGTAACTGCTATAGTACTGGGACAGTACTTCTACAATACATGCTACAGTACCTGGTACAGTGCCGAACCGATTTTAGGACCTTATAAAAGGGGTTTTACTCCTCATTTTCATCCAAAAAGGCCTCTCAAAATATCCCAAACATTCTAAAGAGTTCTCCTAACCTTTCCTCCACAAAATTTTAACGCGAATTAAGTATAATCTCTGGATTTAAGTTTGGATAGCGCATAGTTGCGATTATACTATTGGTATTACGGTGAATCTTAGTAGGAATTCAAGGCAAATATGGGAGATATCGTGGTACTAGCGAGAATAAGGTATGAATCTCTCCTTATTGATATGGATATAAGTTTATTTACGGAGGTAGAGTTGGTGAATAATTGTATAGTGGATTTGTTGGTGGAAAAATTGGACAAATGTCGTGTGGGATATTTTATGGAATATATTGGTATTGATAATATTGTGGTTGATGTTAGTATTATTGTTATTGTTGTTGGTTGCTGGATTATAAACAGGAGAGATGCTGCCCGAATTTCGGCAGATTCAAAAAGGGTTTTCATTTAAATGCTTGGGACAAGTGTGTCAGAATGAGTCAAATGATAGTATGAATGATTTATATGTAGACATACGAGCTTGGAAGAATAAACGTTGGGTGACTAAGAGGACCGAAGGGCATGTTAAGGCTAGTCCCTTTCTTTCTAAAGGCATGATTCTTTTCTTATGAACTCATACATGTTTCCATAACTTTCTTATTCTCAAAAGTTAGAAGTTCATGATTCTTAGAGTTTCTTATGATGCTAAAGATAAGTATGTTAAATTTAATCCTTTCTTTCAAAAGGCATGATTCCTATGTTTTGATTCCATACATGACATCCATAATATTTTTAACCCTAGAAATGCCAGAAGTCAATAATTCTGAAGATTCTTATGATGACTCTAATCCTAGAGATTTCCAAAGTCTACGGTTCTAGATGTTTTCATGACATGACTGAGCGTGCTAGATAATTCTGGATTACATTCAGGATATGTGGCCTCAGCTTATGTCTGAGCATGCTACATAATTCTGGATTACATTCAGGATATGTGGCCTCAGCTTATGTCTAAGCGAGCTAGATAATTCTGGATTACATTCAGGATATTTGGCCTCAGCTTATTTTATGGATCATACAAAAGGGGACAGGATAGTGATGATGATCAGGATAATGATTTCAATTCTAGAAAGGCCAAAGTTTAAAGTCCTCAATGTTTTCATACTACCATTGAGCTCACTACCCGATTACTGATATCACTCATTATTGTTGATCTCGCCTTATGATTATTGTTCCTTCAAGGTGAGATGAACCAGTGATATTAGCTTCATAAATGGAAATCAGAGGTATAACGACCTTACGACACTCCGGAGACTGGAGAAATGTGCTTATGAGTTTTACAGGGCAATATAAGCGTTAATGGACAAGTGATGACCAAGAAAAGAGCATAGAAGCTAATAGATAAAGAAAGAACATTAGAGGAATATAAAGGATCCTATATGAGAGATTGGATCGGGCTGCATGTTCCGCAACACATGTAACTATATGTTGTGGCCCAGCGACGCGTTTATAAGTCTCATGTGATTATATTTACCCCTGGTCTACGACCAGTTGGGCAAATATACATTTACCACCATGCTACGGCTGGTTGGGCAGTTATTACCACCGTGCTTTAGCTGGTTGGGCAGATATATATATTTACCATTGGACTGTAGCCATTCGGGTAGTTACCACTGTGCTACGACCGGACGAGTAGTTACCGCTGATTAGTCGGGCAATTGCGCTCTACCGTCGGGCGATAGTCGGACGGGTAGTTATTACTACCGGGCTGCAACCGGTTGGGCAGTTAATATAGGACGGTTAGTAAGATAGAGACATTGCACTATACCTAGATATAGTTAAGCATGCGAGAGTATAGAGAAACATGTATCATATATGGATCGGATTGCACGCCGCAACCCATGAAGAGGTATGTATACATATGCTAGATTTCCATCGGTAGTTTAGAAATGCCAGGTTGATTCTTATTCTTCTCATCTTTAGTATATGGCTATTTTGTTGCACTTTCCACCTTGCATACTCAGTACATTGCTCGTACTGACGTCCCTTCTTATGGACGCTGCGTTTCATACCCGCAGGTCTTGAGATACTGCTTTACGGATCTTTCGGTAAGGATACCAGCGCAGCAGGTAGAGTTGTGGCACTCTACTTTCCTCGGAGTTTCCTTGTGAGTCAGCATGGCTGCATATGCATTTGCATGGGTATGGCGGGGCCCGGTTCCGGCTACTTTATTTCATGTACTCCTATAAAGGCTCGTAGACAGATATGCATAGTTAGATGTCTTATAATCATCTCGACTTATACTATGTTGCATCATTATTATGGATAGCCTTACCGGCATATGCGCTCGAGATTAGTTTGAAGACGTAAGTATGTTATCTCTTTGGATTGTGCCCCTATGGGTTATGGTGCCTTTGTCTTATGTTGCCTTTCAAGATACAGTAAACGTGAGTTACGGTTTAGTTCATTCGGTTCCTGTAAGGTGCTGAGTGCCAGTCACGCCTTACCAAGGTTTGGGTATGACATGACTCCTCTAGAAGACATCCAAATCGTATACCAATGAACCGTGACATCCCGTAATCGATAGGAGGCCAACTCTACTGACTCAACTTCCGAAGCATGCATTAACTGCAATGTTCTCAACATCCCATCGATAAAGCTCTGAGGATCCTCATCCGATTTTGACCCAAAGAATTCTGGAGGGTTCAAACAAATAAAATCAAGGGCTCTGGCACTGAAAGCTTTATCTCCGTGACCCGTACCTTGCCGCTAAGCCTGTGTGATAACTAACTGAGTCAGTAATTTGATAGCCTCTTTCACCTCTTAGCCTGAGGTATCTGGTGAAGGAACTGGGGGTGTCGGAGCTGGGACTGAGGCTCTCTCATGCTCCTGTAAAATAGGCAGTGAGTGACAAGACCGAGATGGGACCTCGTTATGGGACTCATCCTACACTATATCTGTCGGCGATACCCTCTCTGTCCGCCTTCCTGCCACTGTCTGACCCTTTTGGGCTGCTATAGCTTTTCTTTTTACAAGCATCACTGAAAACATAACACACGGTTAAGAAAAGGGAAATTCTCATATCATTGTTCTATCGCACGATCTATGAAGAAAAAAAAGGTCATTCATTCCTAAATGGCCGCAGCCTCCTATTTATAAGTGCGGCACACTTCACACTCATAAATAAGACTTTACTGGACACAGTCGTAGACACACCATAGGACGAACTGCTCTGATACCACTTTTATCACAGCCCAACCGGAGGGCCATGATGGGCACCCAGAGCTAACTTGTCGAGCACCTCTTAACATATTCTCACAATAACATCTAGGTGGGCCACATAGATAACTCATAACTACCATAAACAAAGAAGGGCACAAGTGCCATCAAACATCGGCACATCCACATAACATCATTAACTATGCCCATATATATATATGCACATAAGCCAGCAAGGCTATCAAAATGATATACAAAATATGAGCCGAAATGGCTGAGGGATATCTAGCTATACACATCTGTCTACGAGCCTCTACAAAGAGTACGTGACATCATAAAGATAGGATAGGAGCCTGCCCTGCCCGTATATGTACAGAAAATAATAGTACTAACAGCAGCAGCTCCGAATCAAATGGAGCTCTTCTAGCCAGTCACTGATGAAGCAGCCTAAGGGTTGAGTCTTTCTTTTGTCCACCTGCGGGCACGAATGCAGTGTCCATAAACAAAAGGATATCAGTACGAATAATGTACTGAGTATGTAAGGCATAAGTAGTAACATGATAACAAGATGAAGGATAACATAAGATCGAGGAACCATTTATACCTCTTGAGACGTTCATCATACTTACTTGCCCTTTTCTAAAGAAAACCTTCCATACATATACATATACATATAGTGATACCATACCCGATCATGTAGGTTCGGTGTCATCCGTACCCGGCCATAACAAGGCTCAGTGTTATCCGTACCCAACTGATCAGTGGTGTACGCGCAATAAATATCATACCCAGACATATAGGCTCGGTGTCACAACATAGCTTAATATATATATATATATATATATATATATATATATATATATATATATATATATATATATATATATATATATATATATATATATATATATATATATGTATGTATGTATGTATGTATGTATGTATGTATGTATTTATATATAGGAATACAAAAGAAAGAGCGACATCATCGTCACTATATCTTTCCCTAGTGGGTCAACTTGTCATAAGACGAGATCGACGACGATAAACAAGATCAACAAAACCATGAGAACTTGAGAATAATGAGCTTCTAGCGTTTCTAGGAATAGGACATTTCAAATATCTTAAATGGATTCACAATAAGGAAATCATGCCTTTAGAAAGAAGGGTTAGGCTTACATACCTTTTTGTCTTCTTAGATACTTAACGTTCTCCTCCAGAGTCTGGAAAATCTACATTTAAGAGAATTCATACCAAGGTTAGGTCTCAAAGACACTCTTAAGTTCAAACTAGTATAATTCGTGAGCTAGCGAAAACTGGGTAGCATTTCCCCAATTTCATCTACTTCTACCAAGTTCCAAAACAACTCCCAATCAACAATGACAGTATCAACAATACCACATTTAAGATACTCCATTCAAGTTATGCTCCATTCAATCCCAAAACTCTTTTTCATAATCGACCCATAACAATAATTTCAACACAACTCTATGTACACTTGTATACAACACTTCCTCATCATAATTATTACCACTCATAACAAGGTTATAATCATAATATGCCAAAATTATAATTCAACTAAATTTATAGCTCAAAATACCCTCAAACTCATATTGGAACTCTCCCTCCATTTTTCCTTCTCCAACCAAATTGTATATGTCACGACCCGACTAGGGGCCGCGACGAGCACCCGGTGCTAGCCCACCCGGGCACCCCTTAGCGTACCTTTACACTTACATCTAGGTGAGCCACATATTTATACATACATTTCTATTCATCAATCATACTAGTCTCATTGGACAACAATACCTTTATATCATCATTGACATCTATGCCCATATCAATGTATATAAACCGACGAAACTAACAAAATGAAACCCAAAATATAGGCCGACAAGGTCAATAATATCTAACCATATACACATGTCTACGAGCCTCTAAGAAGAGTGTGTCATATCATATAGGCGGGACATGACCCCGCTATGCCCATAATTATGTACACAAAAAAATCAATACCCAAAAGCTATAGCTCCGAATGAAATGGAGCTCGGCTATGTAGTCCCTGAGAATGTAGCTATGGATCAAGTATATCTCCTTGGGCACCTGCGGGCATGACGCAGCATCCACAAACAAAAGGACGTCAGTACGAAGAATGTACTGAGTATGTAAAGCATGATCAATATCAATATAGGAGCATAATAAGCAACATAAGAAATAGCATAAGATGGGAGATAGTAGCATCGTCGTCAATAGCACTTACTTGCTTGTCATAGGGACTTTCCATTTCTAGCGCGTATTCGTGTACATACATCCATATCCATATCCGTACTCATATCCATATTCATTTACACTACGTCCATAATCGTATTCATATACATAGTCTTATTCGTATTCATATCCATATTAAGTTCGTATTCATACTCATACCTACATCATATACATAACCATATCATACACATAACATTTACATAGCATGCCCGACCACGAAGGTTCGGTGTTTCATACATACTTGGCCAAACAAAGGCTCAAGGTTACACATACCTAGCCCTACCAAGGCTTCAGGGTTATATCTACCTGGCCCTACCAAGGCTTCAGGGTTATATCTACCTGGCCCTACCAAGGCTTCAGGGTTACATCTACCTGGCCCTACCAAGGCTTCAGGGTTATATGTACCATCTGCAGAGGTGTGCGCGCGTTACGTAAATAGATACATATCCTACCCGGCCTCATAAGCTCGGGGTTCCATAATAGTCATAAATAGATACACATACATAATACCTCATAAGCATCTTACAATTATCATCACTATCATTATCATCATCGTTCATTACATCTATCCTTAACGGATTACTCGTCGTATGAGGAACATAGTACAATCGTAATACATATCGAGAGTCATAAGCTTAGTAACTTTTGAAGATAGAATCATTTGAAATACGTCATAGACTTATAGAAGATTTAGATGATTGGCCAAAGAACCATACCTTATGAAAGAAAGGGTTAGCCTTACATACTTTTCCATTCAACTATTTACCACTTGCACGTTCTCCTTCAACGCTCGCGTTTCTACCTTCATTAAAGTTATACTATCATTAGAAATTGATAGCTAGCATACATAGCTAAAACTAGAGAAAATCGGACAGCATCTTCTTTATTTATACGACCTTCCCCCATATCATGTATCAACTCCAAAACCTCAATAATACATTCACAATATCATAACAATAGTCCTTATTCATCCACATTATCTATATTTCTCAATTCGCTTCCATTCACCCATATCCACGGTCATAACACACGACTATGTTCATTCATATACATTGCCTATCCCATTTTCTCAACATCATTTGTAAGATATTTATATCACAACACATCAAGAATCATGACTCAATTCAAACTATTACTCAAAATGGCACTATTCCACATTCATGACCCATTTTTCTATATCCTTCTACAATCCAAGTATTTCAACTTTCATATACCTTAGAAAACATGTAAATATCATAAATCTTACCTTAGATGTTGTAGCAACAAGTCTTGGTTGGTAATACTTCAGTTGAGCAAAAACCCTAGTTCATCTCCAATGAGATTTCTTGACTTGAATGATCTTTAATGGGTTTTCTTGCACTTGATTCACTTAGTTTATGTTGTTGATCACTAATACCTCTTGAATTCTTGTGGAATAAATGTAGAGAGACATTTTAGAGAGAAGGGGTGTGATATGGAAGTGAAATGAAATAAAACTTGGATCCTTTATTTAATGAACAATTCAGTCCCCGACCAGGTATACGGACCAACATACGGTCCGTACATATTATACGGGCCGTATGTTTGGTCCAGAGAAGTATGCCATTCTGGGCTGATTATACGGTCCTAACATATGGACTGTATATTTTATACGGCCAGTATGTTTGGCCGTATAATCCCCAGTATTTCGAAGCTCGTTTTCGTCGACTCGTTTGGTCTTCAATCCTTATGGAACCTTCTTAACACTTGTTTAACACCTCAATACCAATCTAAGATATGTTATCACTCTTCTCCAGGACATCATTAAATCCTCGTTAACTCGTTACTCGTAATTCCTCTCTGATACCTATCGTATGCCTTGCCTTCTCTTGGCCAACTTTCTTCCCCTATCTCAAAAATCTTTGAAATCTTAATTAGGGTCATCGAATGTCATTTATTACTTATTGAAATACCATATAATCGTACTCTTCACTAGTCTACTAACTTTTGCATCAACAAAAAAATTTTGAGGTGTAACATTCTCTCCCCTTAAGAACATTCGTCCTCGAATGTTAGGTTCTCGGGGATTCTATAAAAATTTTGCCAGAGTTTCCCCTATAATATGACACTACCATCCTATCACAACAACCCATAATAACAATGCCTCACAGGACCACAACATAATAGCAATAGAATTTGGCCACACACGACCCAAAAGCATAAAAAGGAAAACATGCATACCTTATGATCTTGATATCTCATCTTGGATTTCTTCTAAGGGCTGAAATAAATGCGGGTACTTGGATCGCATAGTTTCTTCCGCTTCCCATGTCATTTCTTCTCGTTTACTGCTTCTCCATAAGACCTTAACTGAGGCCACTTCTTTGTTTCTAAGCCTCCGTACTTGCCTATCTAGTATGGCAATGGGTACCTCTTCATAAGTCAGCTTTTCCATCACTTGAACATCATTTACTGGAACGATCCTAGTAGGATCTCCAACACATTTACGAAGCATCGAGACATGGAAAACTGGATGAACTGACTCCAAATCAGGAGGTAGATCTAATTCGTAAGCCACTTTGCCTACCTTGCGCACAATTTTATAAGGCCCAATGTATCGGGGACTAAGCTTCCCTTTTTTGCCAAATCTCATAACGCCCTTCATTGGTGACACTTTCAAGAATACCCAATCTTTAACTTGGAACTCTAAGTCCCTTCGACGATTATCCGCATAAGACCTTTGACGACTCTGGGCTGCTAACAACCGATCTTGTATGAGCTTAACCTTCTCTATGGCTTGCTGGACCAAGTCTGGCCCTATCAATTTAGCCTCTCCTGTTTCAAACCACCCAATTGGGGATCTACACTTTCGCCCATATAACGCTTCATACAGTGCCATTTGAATGCTAGAATGATAACTATTGTTATAAGCAAACTCAATGAGTGGTAAGTGATCATCCCAGTTACCTCCAAAATCTAACATACATGCCCGTAACATATCCTCAAGATTCTGAATAGTACGTTCGGCTTGTCCGTCAGTCTGCGGGTGAAATGCCGTGCTAAGGCTCACCTGAGTCCCCAAACCCTCTTGGAAGGACTTCCAGAAATTATCCGTAAATTGTGTTCCTCTGTCTGAGATAATAGATACTCGAACACCATGAAGTTGCACCATCTCTTTAACATAGAGCTTTGCATAGTCTTCTGCCACATACATCGTTCTGACTGGTAAGAAATGAGCTGACTTAGTGATTCACCCATATGGAATCATACTTACATCGAGAACGGGGTAAGCCTGTAATGAAGTCCATGTTAATCACTTCCCACTTCCAAGTTGGGATTTCTATAGCTTGCAACAATCCGCCCGGCTTTTGGTGCTCGATTTTTACTTGTTGACAGTTGGGACATTGAGCTACAAATTCTGCTATATCCTTCTTCATCCCATTCCACCAGTATATAGACTTAAGATCATGATACATTTTCGTTGCTCTGGGGTGCATAGAATAATGGGAACAATGAGCTTCTCTCAATATTTGGTTGTGTAGACCTGCCACATTAGGGACACATAATCTACCCTGGCATCGAAGAACTCCGTCTTTTGAAAGCTCAAATGATGACTCTTCTTTCTAATGGAGCGTATCTCTGTAATACATTAGCATGGAATGTTCGTATTGTCGCCCTTTCACTTCCGCTACCAGCGACGAGACTGCTGTATTCTGAATAGTAGTTCCCGTGTTACCTGAGTCCACTACTCGAACTCCTAGGCTAGCTAACTGCTAGAGCTCATGAGCCATTTCTCTTGTCTCTGGTCGAACATCACACAAACTTCCCATAGATCTATGGCTAAGAGCATCAGCCACAACATTCG
The DNA here is from genome assembly GCF_019175385.1 of Lycium barbarum. Taxonomy (NCBI): domain Eukaryota; kingdom Viridiplantae; phylum Streptophyta; class Magnoliopsida; order Solanales; family Solanaceae; genus Lycium; species Lycium barbarum. The sequence continues at coordinate 42,151,161 of NC_083337.1, forward strand.
CTTTTCCGGGGTGATACAAGATATCAACATCATAATCCTTTAGCAGTTCCAACCATCGTCGTTGCCGCAAATTCAACTCTTTCTGCTTGAAGATATACTGAAGACTCTTATGATCTGTATAAATATCCACATGGACACCATATAAATAATGTCTCCATATCTTTAATGCATGAACCACTACAGCCAATTCTAGATCATGGGTTGGATAATTTTTCTCATGTTTCCGTAATTGCCTTGAAGCATACGCAATCACGTTATCATGTTGCATCAATACACAGCCTAGCCCAACGCCTGAAGCATCGCAATAAACAACATATCCCTCCAATCCTTCTGGAAGTGTCAGGACGGGGGCAGAAGTCAATCTACCTTTTAACTCTTGGAAACTACGTTCACAACCATCTGTCCATTGAAACTTTGCTGATTTCTGGGTCAGCTTTGTGAGTGGTGCAGAGATAGAAGAAAAACTTTCCACAAATCTCCTGTAATAACCCGCTAAGCCCAGAAAGCTACGAACCTCCGTAGGGGTTGTGGGCCTTGGCCAAGTCTTCACGGCCTCAATCTTTTGGCTATCCACTCGAAGACCATCAGCTGCAACAATGTGCCCTAAAAATGTCACTGAGTTCAACCAAACCTCACACATAGAAAATTTTGCAAACAACTCTCGAGTTTGAAGAGCTCTAAGGAAAGTACGCAAATGATCCGCATGTTCTGCCTCGGATCTAGAATACACCAAGATATCATCGATGAATACAATCACAAATAGATCTAGGAAGGGCCTGAACACATTGTTCATCAAATCGATAAATACTGCCAGTGCATTAGTTAGCACAAACGACATCACTCAGAACTCGAAATGACCATATCTTGTTCTGAAGGCTGTCTTAGGGATATCTTTCTCCCTAACTCTCACTTGATGATACCCGAACCTCAAATCTATCTTTGAAAACCATTTGGCGCCTTGTAATTGATCAAACAAGTCATCAATCCTCGAAATAGGATATTTATTCTTAATCGTCACCTTGTTCAATTGCCGATAATCGATGCACATTCTCAAGGAGCCATCTTTCTTTCGGACAAACAATACGGGTGCTCCCACGGGGATGAACTAGGCCTAATAAAGCCTTTCTCAAGCAAGTCTTTCAAATGCTCCTTCAACTCTTTCAATTCTGCGGGTGCCATTCTATAAGGAGAAATAGATATAGGCTTGGTGCCTGGCAACACATCATTGGAAAAATAAATCTACCGCTTAGGAGGAAGGCCTGGAATCTCTTCCGGAAACACATCCGGTAATTCATTCACCACGGGAACTGACTGAAGAGTTGACGATTCAGCTTCTACATCTTGAACCCGAACTAGGTGATAAATGCAACCTTTTGTGATCATTTTCCTTTCCTTTAGATAGGAAATAAACCTACCCTTTGGTAACGCCGTATTCCCTTTCCATTCTAAAACTGGTTCTCCCGGAAATTGGAAACGAACCGTTTTCATTCTACAATCAACATTGGCATAGCAAGAAGCCAACCAATCCATGCCCATAATAACATCAAAATCCACCATTTTTAACTCATGCTACGACGATCACAAATCACAATTACATAATTTCTATATACTCGACTAGCTATTACTGATTAACCAACGGGTGTGGACACCTCAAAAGGTTTGATCGACTCCGGTTTGACTCTAAACCGACCCGCAACACACGGAGTAACATATGACAATGTGGAGGCCGGATCTATCAAAGCATATACATCATGAGAAAATACCAATAATATACCTGTGACAACATCAGGAGAAGACTTAAGATCTTAGCGTCCAACCGAAGCATAAATACGGTGCTGAGGACCGCTAGAACTGGGAACTCTCCCTCTGCCTCTACCATGGCCGACTAGCGCATGTGAACCTGGCCCCATAGGGCGTACAGATGCTGAAGATCCGGCTACCGACCCTGAAGGCTAGGTCCTACCTTTACAATGAACTGAGAGGCAATCACGCATAATATACCTTGGTCGACTACATGAATAGCAAACATCTGAACCCGATCGGCATGGACCCCAATGTAACTTCCCACACTGGGAACATCGTGGCAAGTGTGATCTCGCCTGACCCAAATCACCTCTAAACTGAAATCCCGAAAAGCTCTGACTCGGCCCGGAATGAGTGGATCTATCAAATCTCTGGCCTGAAAACCGTGGAGGCACACTAATCATAGAATGACCCGAATGTCTAGAAAACTGCTGTCTGTGCCCGCCTCTAAACTCACTCATCGGAGTCGAAGATCTATCCCTCTTGCTATGTTCCCTATCATGCTCACGTTCATTTCTTTACTGTTGTAGGCTTTTTTGTAAGTTCTGAGCATGAGCCTGAATGCGTGCAATATCCATATTGTCCTGAAGGGACGCAGTCAAGCACCTATCCATCAAATGTGGCCCTAGGACTTTCACAAATCGGTGCACTCGGTCACCCATATCCGCTACCATAACTGAAGCATACCTAGCCAAAGAATTGAAGTGGAGACTATACTCTAAAGCACTCATGCTACCTTGCCTCAAATTCAAGAACTTATCGGCTCTAGCTCGCCGAACTTCTGGAGGCATATAGTGTCAGAAAGCATCAACAAATTCTTTCCATACCGAGGGAGGTGCATTGGCTCCCCGTGAAGCCATCCAAATTGTATACCAATGGATCGAGACATCCCTTAATCTATATGACGCTAGCTCCACCGATTCGGTGTCCGAAACATGTATCAAACGAAGCGTCCTCAACATCCCATCAATAAAGTTTTGAGGGTCCTCATTCAGCCTTGATCCAAAGAATTCCGGTGGGTTCAAGCTAATGAAGTCACGGGCCCTTACACTAACAGCCCTATCACCTTGCCCTGTACTTTGCCGCTGAGTCTGGGCAGCAACCAATTGAGTAAGCAAATAGCCTCTTTTACATCTTGGCCTGAAGCATTCGATGGAGGAGCCGGAGGTGCTGGAGCTGGGGTTGAGGCTCCCTCACGCTCCTCTAATATAGGTACTGAATGGGAGGACTGAGATTGAGGCGCACTCTGGGGCTCACTTTTCTCTACTATCGGTGGCGGTGCTCTTTCAGCCCGCTTTTCTGCCACAGTCTTGCCCTTTTGGACTGCTATAGCCTTTCTCTTTACAGGTATTTCTGAAATACACAACACATGGTTAAGGAACAAGAAGTTCTTATATCATAGCTGTATCGCACGATTCTTATGAAGAAAGAAGGTCATTTATTCCTAAATGCCCGCAGCTTCTTATTTATAAGTGTGGCGCGCAACACACCCATAACCAAGACTCTACCAGACACGGCTCGTAGACACACCCTAGGACTGAACTGCTCTGATACCACTTTTGTCACGACCCGACTAGGGGCCGCGATGAGCAGCCGGTGCTAGCCCCCCCGGGCACCCCTTAGAATACCTTTACACTTACATCTAGGTGAGCCACATAGTTATACATACATTTCTATTCATCGATCATACCAGTCTCATTGGACAATAATACCTTTATATCATCATTGACATCTATGCCCATATCAATGTACATAAACCGACGAGGCTAACAAAATGAAATCCAAAATATAAGTCGACAAGGCCAATCATATCTAACCATATACACATGTCTACGAGCCTCTAAGAAGAGTGTGTCATATCATATAGGCGGGACAGGACCCCGCTATGCCCATAATTATGTACACAAAAGAATCAATACCCAAAAGCTATAGCTCCGAATGAAATGGAGCTCTGCTATGTAGTCCCTGAGAATGTAGCTATGGATCGAGTCTGTCTCCCTGGGCACCTGCGGGCATGATGCAACTTTCACAAACAAAAGGACGTCAGTACGAAGAATGTACTGAGTATGTAAAGCATGATCAATATCAATATAGGAGCATAATAAGCAACATAAGAAATAGCATAAGATGGGGGATAGTAGCATCGTCGTCATAAGCGCTTACTTGCTTGTCATAGGGACTTTCCATTTCTAGCGCGTATTCGTGTACATACATCCATATCCGTATCCGTACTCATATCCGTATTCATTTACATTGCATCCATAACCGTATTCATATACATAGTCTTATTTGTATTCATATCTGTATAATGTTCGTATTGATAGTCATACCTACATCATATACATAACCATATCATACACATAACATTTACATAGCATGCCTGACCACGAAGGTTCGGTGTTTCATACATACTTGGCCAACCAAGGCTCAAGGTTAAACATACCTGGCCTTACCAAGACTTCAGGGTTACATCTACCTGGCCCTACCAAGGCTTCAGGGTTACATCTACCTAGCCCTACCAAGGCTTCAAGGTTATCCGTACAATCTACAGAGGTGTGCGCGCGTTACATAAATAGATATATATCCTACCCGACCTCATAAGCTCGGGGTTCCATAATAGTCATACATAGATACACATACATAATATCTCATAAGCATCTTACTATTATCATCACTATCATTATCGTCATCGTTCATTACATCTATCCTTAAAGGATTACTCGTCGTGTGAGGAACTTAGTACAATCGTAATACATATCGAGAGTCATAAGCTTAGTAGCTTTTGAAGATAGAATCATTTGGAATACATCATAGACTTATAGAAGATTTAGATGATTGGCCAAAGAACCATGCCTTATGAAAGAAAGGGTTAGCCTTACATACCTTTCCGTTCAACTATTTACCACTTGCACGTTCTCCTTCAACGCTCGCGTTTCTATGTTCATTAAAGTCATACTGTCATTAGAAATTGATAGCTATCATACATTGCTAAAACTAGAGAAAATCGGACAGCATCTTCTTTATTTATACGACATTCCCCCATATCGTGTATCAACTCCCAAACGTCAATAATACATTCACAATATCATAACAATAGTCCTTATTGATCCACATTATCTATATTTCTCAATTCGCTTCCATTCACCCATATCCACGGTCATAACACACGACTAAGTTCATTCACATACATTGCCTATCCCATGTTCTCAACATCATTTGTAACATATTTATATCACAACACATCAAGAACCATGACTCAATTCAAACTATTAATCAAAATGGCACTATTCCACATTCATGACCCATTTTTCTATATCCTTCTACAATCCAAGTATTTAAACTTTCAAATACCTTAGAAAACATGGAAATATCATAAATCTTACGTTAGATGTTGTAGGAACAAGCCTTGGTTGGTAATACTTCACTTGAGCAAAAACCCTAGTTCATCTCTAATGAGATTTCTTGACTTGAATGATCTTTAATGGGTTTTCTTGCACTTGATTCACTTAGTTTATGTTGTTGATCACTAATACCTCTTGAATGCTTATGGAATAAATGTAGAGAGATGTTTTAGAGAGAAGGGGTGTGATATGGAAGTGAAATGAAATAAAACTTGGATCCTTTATTTAATGAACCATTCAGTCCCCGACCAGGTATACGGACCAACATACGGTCCGTACATATTATACGGGCTGTATGTTTGGTCCAGAGAAGTATGCCATTCTGGGCTGATTATACGGTCCTAACATATGGACCGTATATTTTATACGGCCAGTATGTTTGGCCGTATAATCCCCAGTATTCCGAAGCTCGTTTTCGTCGACTCGTTTTGTCTCCAATCTATATACCTTCTTAACACTTGTTTAACACCTCAATACCAATCTAAGGGATGTTATCACTCTTCTCCAGGGCATCATTAAATCCTCGTTAACTCGTTACTCGTAAATCCTCTCCGATACCTATCGTATGCCTTGCCTTCTCTTGGCCAACTTTCTTCCCCTATCTCAAACATCTTTGAAATCTTAATTAGGGTAATTGGATGTCATTTTTTACTTATTGAAATACCGTATACTCGTACTCTTCACTAGTCTATTCACTTGTGCATCAACGGAAAATTTCTGAGGTGTAACAGTATAACAATCAAACAACCTTAACTATATGCAATAGATGTAAAACTTACCTTACTCACACAAGAACAAGCCTTGGATCAAATTACTCCACTAGAGTGAAATCTCAAACATCCACACCAAAGGAAATCTTGATCTTCACAAACCCAAGTAAGCTTCCTAGCACTTGAATCGCTTGATCATCTTGGGTTTGGCATGGATTAGTTCATAAACTTAGGGAGAGGATTTTGGAGAGCTCTAGGGTCTGAAATGGGGAAATAATGAACCCAAATGGGGAAAAAGGAAATATATAAAGTTTCACTTAAAATCCCATTGGCAGCTTTTACGGCCACTTTGACAGACCATCAAACGTCCTGTGGTCCGTCAAATGGACCATAAAATAGTCCAACCATTAAGACCTCTCTATGTACATTTCATGGTGGTGGCTCCACCATTTGACGGGCCATCAAAAATCCTACGGTCCGTCAAATGGATCGTCAAAATGCCCTTCTGATAAACTTGCTCTCTTTGATTCGTTTCTGACCTCTAATCCTTCCAATCCTTATGGAACCTTCTTGGCACTTGTGTAAAACTTTGTTAAACATCTAAGGGGCCCTATATCTCCCTCTGAAGGCATGACTAAACAATGTATAACTCAAATGATGCGAAATCATCCAAAAACATGACTCAAATTCCAATTGCTTCGACGAACTTACTTCCACCGATTCATATGACTCCAAATCCTTAAGGTACGTTCTTAAAGTTATCAATACCCTCCTTAACCTTATAAGGACTTCATGTCCACTTTAGGTTTGCGTTAGGTTACTCCTAATACAACGATGCGAAATTTCCAAGATGTAACGGTGCACTAGGTTCAAGTGTCGTAGGGAGTTTTTGAAGCCGCGTCCAGTGGGGTCTTTTTTATGTGTGTGCACTCCACACATGTAAAAAGTTGACCGCCATGACATTCATGATTGCCTCACTTCTTTCATACTCTAGATCGTGCAGTTAAAGCAGTTTTTAAGGAATTCTTCTAACTCGTGCGAAATATGTATTTCAAAAAATGTCTTATAAGAGAATAGAAGCTACGAGCCCAAGGGAGGACTCTTAGACTCAAGAAGTTTGCATCAAGGCCCACATCGGGTTCTTTAACCCGGACTTCATCCCCACCAGCTGTAGAGAGGACTACAGAGGTTCATACTACAGTCACTCTGCCACCTAGTTCCACTGGTATAGATGTTAGGGCAGATATCCAGTTGCTCATCCAATTTATGCCATGCATGCTCAGCGTTAGGGAACGACTCCAAACACTGATACTCGTGAGGGGTGGGTTAGTTCCAGGGTTGGAGATTCAACAAAAGAGCTAACTCTGTAGGTAACGTTCACTCTAAAGGATCTTAGAAAGGTGGAGATGGATAATTCTAAAATAGGAGGTTATCAGGGTCTGCTCAATTTACCGCCAGTGCACTAGCTCTGAAGTTCAAGTATGATTAAAAGGGTCAGTCTAGCCTAAAATAGAATTTCAAGGCACTAAGTTTCAACTCACAGGATAGTTTGGGCAGAAGGGGTTTTCAGAATCCTATTTGTAACAAGTGTAGTAGGAGACACCAAGGGGTGTACCGCTCAGGCATGGAAGGCAGTTTTGGGTTTCGCCAGCTGGGTCACTATCTGAGGGACTTCTCATCAGTGAGACAATGCTCCAGAGGCAATGTGGCTCAGTCTATAAATTTAGCAGTTCTCCATAATTCTCAATCCCAAGCAAGGCCTAGTGCAGCAAAGGCTGGTGATACAGACAGAGGTCAGAACCACTTGTATGCTTTAGCAGGTCATCAGGACTCCGAACTATTTGGAGATTTCACCACAGGTATGATGATGATAACTCTAATGTCAGACCCTAGAGGGAAACATGTTATGATATCAGCCACATCGAGCATAAATTGATTTCCATGGTTCTGAATTGTGCCGAAGGGCAGAATATATAGGATTCTGAAATGTTTTACAAAGCTATATTTTTCTGTCACGACCCAATCTGACATAAGTCGTGCAGGCATTTACCTTTCCCACCTTGGTAAGCGAACCCTCAACCCAATGATAAGTAAAGACAGGAATACATAATCTAACAAGCAGAAAAAAAATAAATACATAAGTCTCACAGTATTATATAATAGGATTGTACGAAATAAGAAATACCCCCAGGGTCTAGTCTAAGTCATACAAGAGCTTCTAATGAAAATATACAATTCTGGAATAATAATATATAAATCTGTCTATGTCCCAGAATAGCAAAAACAAGAAATAAAATGGGAAGAGTCTTCAAGGAAGCGAACGTCCGTGCTAACGCTAGAAACTCGCAACAATGCTGAAGACAACAATTAGCCACGAGAGATGGAAGCAGACCCAACCAGATACTCCGCATTCATAAAGGAATGCAACAAGTGTAGGTCAGTACAATACAACGGTACTGGCAGGAATCATCGGCCGACTAAGCATAGCTAACACAATTCAGATAATAAAGCAAGATAGGCAGATAAACCAAAAGTATAAATCAAACATAATCGAAGCCAAGTATGCGTCATCGCCTAAGTAGAGCATCTACTCCCAAATGTGCCAAGTCTCAATATATCAAGTCTGAATCCAACATCACAAGTACAATCACCAAAACATCTCAATGTAGGCCCTGATGCAATTTAATACAATAATGTATAGATGCAATGCAATGCCATGCAAATGCTATGTACACATCTACTCTGGACGGAAATATCAACATCTCGATAGCACAACCCAAATTGACTCGCGAAGTCTAAGTGCCACTCGTCTCGGATCTTTGCCCACCGGGGGTTCTCACCGGCACCACCCTGGGGGACCCACGGAGTCCATGCACTCACTCAATCCATGATTTCGGAACTAACATCGGATATCGGACTCTCAAATCACTCTCATTTTAAAACCAAGCCAAGCTCATCACAATGTTTCATCAAGTATCATCAGTGTCTCAACACTGCATCATTAAGAATGAGAGTGCATGCAATACATGTATAAAACATCAATAATCATGCCTAATATCACAAGTACCAACAAAGAGGTACGCCAACAATAAATTAGCGCCACACGTACCAACAGTAGGTACGCCAACAATATCAAAATCAAGAAGGAACAACAGATTCCAATAGCTACTAGCAACACGTGGCATCAAGACAACACAATAGGACAATCAAATCACAACACAACGGGGTGGCTAGCCCCAATCACGAAACAGGGCCTAACCAAGGACAATATCCAAACCAACTTCATACCCGAAGGTTTACATGCTTTCTCCGATAATATAATCTAAATATATGCTTCTCTATACGAAGTCTCACCAAAGGTATACCATAACCTACCTGGATGGCTGAATAGCAAACACTAACAATCACTCTTTTGCCTTGCTCTTCCGCTGAGCGTCAGAACCAAAGAAGTCTAGGAATATTCTAAATCTCGATTAGAAATCATGAAGAATGATACTAATATTGCTAACTTTCAATTTAGGCAAAATCCAACCCTAGAATTTATAGAAAGGATGCCCACAAGGTCAAAACGGGAAATTCTGGAGTAAAACATCAAATTAAGCACTAGGTGCTCATAACCCAACCACTAATCGCTGATTTAACTCATGGATATACCTAATTTCGAAATTTAAGTGAAACCCCCAATCTTGGGTATAAACCTTAACTCCTTGATTCAAGAATTAAACACTCATAATGGAAGATAAATGATTAATAACCTTAGATTCATCAAAATCTAGCATAAACCCCATTAATTTCATCATTAATAAGACTAGATGGAACATTCAGTAAAATCTACTTTTAATCTTCCATAACTAAGGAATTGATAAGGGAAAGAGGAATCTATGATGATTAGGAACAAGGAACTAGTAAAGGGATTAGCATGACTTACCACCAAGAGTTTACTCCAATAAATTTCTAAAATAGTCCCCAAGAGCTCAATTATCGAAATGGGAAAAAATGATAGACTAAGGGCTTATTTAATACACACTTAATGAAATAACATGCCCGTTACTGCCATGGCGGTAATGGTACCACAACAGCGACGCCGCAATAGCGCCCAACAGACCGCCCCAGCGGTTAATCCACCGCAACGGCAGTGCCGCTGGGACGGCATTGGTGCCGCCAATATGGATACCAGGTACCAGAACCACTCCCGAGGCCATCTGCCTACAAACCACATACACAAATCCGCATAAAAATACGCTACGAATGCACTCGTGGCCTCAAACTTTCCAACAGGGGTTTCATTGATCGAATGAAACCCATACACCTCATTTCCAACTCCCCCAGCCCAAGTCCCAAAATACATACGAGTGCATTGGGGACCGAACCAGAAATACACATAAGTTATAAATGATCATTCGGACCTCTCGGAATCGACGGAATTTCGAAAAGGGTCCGTTTATCCAAAAGTCAACTTTGGGTCAAATCTTTTTCACTTTAAGCCCATATTTCATAAAAAGTCAATGAATCAAATCTAGACTCCTTGGAAGGTGTATCAACGGTCTCCTCGAGTAAAAATGAGCTAACCAAGCTCAGAAAAGGGGCGGAACTGACGAAAAGACTATAACGACCAAACAGGTCATTACATCAGATACCAATTGATCCGTCGCTCGTCCTCGAGCAAAGAAGAGAAAAGAAGCAAAAAATACATGAATCCATGAACAATTGGGGATATCGGAAATGCTTGTCGGACTCGATCTCCCAAGTAGCCTCCTCAACAGGATGGTGCTTCCATTGCACCTTCACATAAGAAATCTCTTTTGGCCTCAACTTTTGAACCTGCCTATCCAAGATCTCGATAGGCTCCTCCTCAGAAGTCAAGTTCTCATCAAGTAATACAAAATCCAAACGAACAATATAAGTACTGTATCAACGGTCTTCTCGAGTAAAAATGTGCTAACCAAGCTCAGAAAAGGGGCGGAAATGATGAAAAGACTATAACGACCAAACGGGTCGTTACATTAGATACCAATTGAACCGTCGTTCGTCCTCGAGCAAAGAAGAGAAAAGAAGTGAAAAATACCTGAATCCATGAACAATTGGGAATATCAGCTATGCTTGTCGGACTCAATCTCTTTCGGCCTCAACTTTCGAACCTGCCTATCCAAGATCGCGATAGGTTCCTTCTCATAAGTCAAATTCTCATCAAGTAATACAAAATCCAAACGAACAATATAAGTACGGTCAGCATGGTACTTCTTAAGCATCAAAATATGAAAAATCATATGAACTCCTACCAAGCCTGGCGGCAATGCAAACTCATAAGCTACATCACCTACACGGGCAACAATCTCAAATAGAGAAATATACCTGGGGCTCAACTTGCCTCTCTTACCAAACCTCATAACACCCTTCAGGGGTGAAACCTTCAATAGAACCTGGTCACCAACAGGAAACTCCAAATCCCAGACCCTCCGGTCCGCACGTATCTTTTGTCGGCTCTGAGCTGCCAAAAGCTTTGCCTGGATAACTCTCACCTTATCAAGGGACTCTCTCAACAGATCCGTATTTCAAGGTCGAGCCTCGAATCCATCAAACCAACCAACCGGAGATCTACATCTCCTACCATATGAAAACTCAAAAGCTGCCATGCCAATGCTCTAATGATAACTGTTATTGTACACAAACTCCACCAATGGTAAGTGTTGATCCTAATGACCACCAAAATCAATAACACACACTCTCAACATGACCTCGAGCACTTGAAGGGTCCACTCCAACTGGCCATCGGTCTAGGGATGAAAAGTTGTACTAAGATCCAATCGGGTACCCAACTCCTCATGGAAAGCCCTCCAAAATCGAGAAGTAAAGATAGTACCCCAATTGCATACAATAGATATAGGGACCCCATTGTCACGACCCAACCCCGTAGGCCGTGACCAGTGCCCGATCTGGGCACCCAAGCACACCTATCAAATGCTATCTCAAATTTTTATTAAACGCATTCAAGTTTGTAGCAGAAGCCGACAACGCTATATTTCAATTTTTGATAATTTCCAGAAAAATTTCGACAGAGTTTCCTTTGTTTTACGGACTATCCAATATAACCCTGCACACAGAAAATACCAACAGGGGCCACCCAGGGCCAACAAGGCAACATTTAAACATATGCGGACCGGCCGTCGCGGCGAATGGGATCGCCCACACACAACATATACACATATTCATACAGAAAGACCCCAACCCACAAACATGTCCACAGACCTCTAAACAGACCGACAGAATCATATGACGGGACAGGGCCCCGCCGTACCCCAGATAAACATATGTACAGAATATACAACAGGAAAAGATATATACCAAAATTATAAGCTCCGGATCAAGGGGAGCAATTCCCAAGTAGCGGAACAGGTATCCTAAGCTGGCGGCGTATCAAAAGGTACGTCTGTACCTGCGGGCATGTAGCGCAGCCCCCGAAGAACAGGGGGTCAGTACGAAAAATGTACCGAGTATGTAAAGTGGAAATGTAACAAATATAATCATAATCCAAACCAGAGATACAAAATATAGTGGATAGAGTCGAGCCCGAATTCGAGTCAGAAATACAGAGTATAAATATATACAGAGTACCAGGTATAACAGACAGAGCCGTAATCCGAATCAGAGGTACAGAGTATGGCTAACAAGGTCATAATCTGAGTCAGAAGTACAAAGCGTGACTGACTAAGTCATAATCCGAAGCAGACGTACAATAGTAAAGCAGACAGAATCTGAATCAGTAACTGAATCAGACTTTCAGAAGTGCTACAGACAGAGTCATAGTCCAGATCAGATATACAGATGTGTACCAGACTGAATCATGCATGCAGAGTCATAAGAATATACAGATACAGATAGCATATATATCAGATCCCGACCCTCTAACGAGGGACGCGGTAACAGAACCCGGCCCTCTTAGTACGGGACGCGGTGGATAGACAAATCAGATCATATGCCATCCTGGCCGCCATCCCCATACTATCACATCATCAAATCATATACAGATGTAAACAGAACCCGGCCCGCACACCGAGGGACGCGGTGAACAATGCAGTGGAATATGCACGAATAACAGAACCTGGCCCGGGCGCAGTGAAGGAAGCATTGAGACATCCACGAACAGATTAATGAGAGACCATACACATACCTATCATTATACAGACTCAATGAAACGGAAGTAAACCAAACGGTGGGTCAAATCAGAGTAATCAGACATTGTTCATAAAATACGCATATATGTCATTTGGGATGGCACGACAGACTACATCGAAATAAAATGTCCAGAACCGCTCCAGACGTCAGAATATATTATACGACTCATAACTATAGTCATAACACTGGTCATATAGCAGACAGACTAATAACCAAAAGTTACCTGAGATTTTCGGACAGAAGTGAGCTAATTTGAGCCGTACAGAAAGTATCAGAATTTTTTGTGGGCCCACCTTGGGCCGAACTGAGGTGGCGTACGTAAAGTATGGATCATAAGTCTTATGGAGCCACCCACGAGAGTTTTAGGTAATTCCGACTTCATTTGTGAAAGTTGCATACATATAGGTTACTTTAACGACAAATCACAAGAAACTAGTTCAATCTTACTGAAAGAAATGGGGCCAATTTCAATCTTGGATTTCGAAGAGCAGAGTCGTATCTGAGGCTCACGTTCGAGCCTATCATGCTTAGAACATGCCAAAGAATGAAGGGAAAGACTTTACATACCTTAGTTGCGCCTTACGCTTACTCAAATTTAATTCCCGTTTCGCCCAAAATCTACAAATGGTCATTTTTACCAATTGTAAGTTATAGTTTCTAAGAGTTCAACTTAAGGGCATATTTATCTACCAAAATTTCAGCAGCATTTCCCCTAAACATATAACGTCCCCGAGACTTAGCTCGGCCTCATATAACAACAACAACAACCCAACAATCCAACAACATCAACAATTATCATAAAACGCGCTTTATCACAAATAGTCCTCTTTATACATAAAACAACACTTTCCATTCCAACTTCATCATATCAAGCTAATATCATTATTCTCATATTCATTCACTAACTCGAGATTATTCAAACGTATTCCAATAACATTCCGAACAATATTCACGAATTCAAGTATTTCCACTAACTCCATATTCCATCCGAACTTCAACAAATGCAACAACATTACCAACTTACATTGTTTTCTTCCAAATTCATTAAAGACAACCATTATCCATATCTAGAATCTTACTTCCATAATTACATAAAAATCATACAAAAATCACATAATTTCCCATAATAACATACAACCCTTTTTAACACCAACCTAGCTTATTAAACCTTTATTTACATCACAAAGGTCACAACGACATAACTAACCAACTAAATGAAATTTTATCCAGCACTTTCTACCACCACCATGGAACACGGCCATGCACCACCACACACACACACACGGCTTCACACACATATCACAACTCCACAATTCTCATCAAATTCCAATCATTACAACATACATACTTATTCTATAACATAAAAGAGTAGATTTCTTACCTTTCTTCCAACTTCAATCTTCCGCAAACGTCGCTCTCTCGCTAAACCAATTATATCACGTCGGAGAGCATCTTGAGCTTACTATATATACAAGAAGAACAAGATTTTTGGACCAAAGATTCATGAACTAATTTTTTTTTTTTTTGTTTTTTGGCCAACCCGGTTGGTCACGAGTTGGGCCTAGCCCACTGACCTTTCGACCTTAAAACGTCCATATCTCCTTGTACCTACCGTTGGAAAGCTATTTCAATTATCTACAACTTTTATTTCTGGGCGTTTTCCCAAATTCCAAACGTATAATGCCGAGTTTGCCCCTCCAAGTCAGGTCATCCGAAAACGTCTTCTTGAAAATATCCGTTTGGAGGGCTTTCACTTTGATTTGGCCCCAGGGCCCTTCACGAGTTGTGTTTAACTTTACATATGCGATTCATATAACTTGTCACATGTCCCAAAAAAAAATCTTGACGTGCGGGCCCCACCTCGACTTACAAATAATCCGACGTTCGAAAATACAGGATACAAGACCCATGCAATCTTATAGTATCCCGAATGTACAACTTGGCTAACTACTATGAAGTACAGGAAACCTAACCTTAAACAAAGTGAGCAGACTTAGTCAACCGATCAACTATTACCCAAATAGAGTCAAACTTGCCCAAGGTTTTCGGAAGACCCACAAAAATATCCATGGTAATCCTCTCCCACTTCCACTCGAGAATGGGCATCCTCTGAAGCACTCCACTGGGTTGCTCGTGCTCATACATCACCTGCTAAAAATTTCTATTTTTAGCCACGAAATCAACTATATCTCTCTTCATCCGATGCCACCAATAGTGTTGTTTCAAGTCATGGTACATCTTAGTTTCCCCCAGATGAATGGAATAGCAAGAGCTATGAGCCTCAAAAAAGATCAATTGAATCAAATCACCAACACAAGGAACGCAAATGCATCCTCTAATCCTCAACATGCCCTTAGAATCAATCACGGCCTCCTCGGCCTCACCCCTCAAAAACTCTATCTCAAATCTTTCTCAATTGTTCATCCTCAAACTGATGAGTCCTGATCTGGTCCAATAAGGACGACCTTACCTCTACACAAGCTAAAATCCTGCCTGGAGCTGAAATATCAAGGCGAACAAAACTGTTTGCCAGAGTATGAACCTCCATGGCAAACGGAGTCTCGAAAACAATCAATCGAGCTAAACTCCCCAAACTCACTGCCTTGCGACTCAAGGCATCAGCCACCATATTGGCTTTCCCGGGATAATAAAGAATAGAGATGTCATAGTCCTTCAGTAGGTCTATCCATTGGCGCTGCCTGGAATTAAGATCTCTCTGGGTAAATACATGTTGAAGGCTACAATGATCGGTGAAAACCTCACAATGAAAACCGTACAAATAATGCCTCCAAATCTTCAAGGCAAAGACCATGGCCAATAACTCCAAGTCATTGGTAGGGTAATTCTTATCGTGAATCTTAAACTGACGGGAAGCACAAGCTATCACTCTACCCTTATGCATCAACACAGCACCTAAACCCATCACTCTACCCTTCTGCATCAACACAGCACCTAAACCCACACAGGAGGAATCACAATAGACCGCGAAGTCCTTACCTTTCACGGGTAATGCTAAGATCGGGACTGAAGGCAAAAGAACCTTGAGCTTTTTAAAGCTCTCCTCACAATCATCTAACAACTGGAAGGGAACATCCTTCTAAGTCAATCTGGTAAAAGATGAAGCAATAGCAGTAAAACCCTTCACGAAGCGACAGTAATAGCTGGCCAAACACATAAAACTACGAATCTTACTAATAGTAGTAGGCCTTGCCCAACCCCTCACAGCCTCAATCTTCTGTAGATCAACTATAATCCCATCCTTAGACACAACATGGCCCAAGAAGGCTACAGACTCCAACCAGAACTCACACTTAGAAAACTTAGCAAACAAGCTATGCTTCTTCAACAACCCAAGAGCAGAACGAAGATGTCTCTCATGCTTCTCTCTATTCTTGGAATATACCAAGATATCATCAATGAACACGATCATGAAAGAATGAATGAATGGCCTAAAGATGCTATTCATCAAAGTCATAAATGCAGCTGAGGCATTGGTAAGCCCAAAAGACATCACTAGAAACTCATAGTGGCTATATCTCGTCTGAAATGTTATCTTCGGAATATCCTCCACCCTGATCTTCAACTGGTGGTAGCGTGAACGCAAATCAATCTTCAAAAATACCGAAGCATCCTGAACCTGGTCAAACAGATCATTAATACGAGGCATAGAGCACTTGTTCTAAATAGTAACCTTGTTCAGCTAGTGATAATTAATGCACATCCTCATGGTCCCATCCTTCTTCTTCACAAATAACACAGGAGCACCCCAAGGGGAGACGCTTGGTCTAATGAACCCCTTGCTAAATAAATCTTGTAACTACTCCTTAAGCTCTCTCAACTCAGCAGGTACCATCTGATATGATGGAATAGAAATAGGGTGAGTTCCCGGATCCAAGTCAATACAGAAATTAATGTCACTATCGGGTGGCATACTCGGCAGATCCGACGGGGAATACCTTCGCGAACTTGCTCACAATAGGAATAGACTAAGGGGTGGAGATGTAACAGTTATATCATGAACATGAGCCAAATAAGCTAAACACCCCTTACTAACTTCTTCTCCTGAAGGAAAGAAATGATCTTCTTCGGAGCGGGACTAGGAATAGCCCTCTGCTCGAGCCTAAGAATGCCCAGCATGGCTAAGGTAACTGTCTTGGCGTGACAGTCCAAGATAACGTGACAAGTAGAAAGCTAGGACATCCCCAATAAAATAACAAAGTACACCATATCGAGAATCATCAAATCTACCTAAGTGTCAGACCCCGTAAAAGTAACCAAATAAGACCGGTAGACTCGATTAACAATCACAAAATCTCCAACTGTTATAGACACATTGTCAGGACCTAACAAGAGGGTCATGGTGGACACCCGGTGCTAACCCACCTGGGCACCTCTTATCGTACATTCTCTTTTACATCTAGGTGAGCCATATAGCTTACTCGTAATTCCTATTCATCATTCATGCTAGTCTTATGGGGCAACAATACATTCATATCATCATCGACACAACGCCCATATCCGTGTACACTCGCCGACGAGGCTAAGAAAATAATATACAAAATATACGCTGACAAAGCTACAAGGCATCTAACCATATACACATGTCTACGAGCCTCTAAGAAGAGTATGTCACATCATATAGGCGGGACAGGACCCCGCCGTGCCCGTAAGTATGAACACAAAAGAGTAATACCAAAATGTGTAGCTCCGGATGAAATGGAGCTCCTCTATGTAGTCCCTGAATAGGAGTCTATGAATCAAGCCTGTCTCCTTGTCCACCTGCGGGCATGTCGCAGCGTCCACAAACAAAAGGACGTCAGTACAAAGGATGTATTGAGTATGTAAAGCATAATCAACATCATTATAGAAGCATAAGAGACAACATAATAAATGGCATAAGATGGGATGTAGTACAACCATCGTAATAAACACTTACTTGCCTTTCATGGGGACCTTCCATTTCTAATGCGTGTTTGTGTACACACACATGTACATATACATACATCCATATCCGTATCTGTATTCGTATCCGCATTTATATACATTTTCATATCCATATTCATGACCATGTTTCATAACTATATTCATGACATCACCATACCTGACCATGAAGGTTCGGTGATTTACGTACTCGGCCATGACAGTGCTCGGTGCAATACATACCTGGCCCTACCAAGGCTCAGCGTTAATCATACCCAGCTGCAGTGGTGTGTACGCAATACATATCATACCCGGCCATATAAGCTCGGTGTTACATAATAGTCATACATAGACACATATACATAAGAGCTCATAAGCATCTTCGACATCATTACTATCATCGTTTCATTACATCTATCCTTAGAGGTTCACCCATTATATAAGGAATTTAGTATAATCATAAACATAACGAGAATCATGAGCTTTAGTAGTTTTAAAGATAGAATCATTTGGAGGACATTATAGACTCATGAAAGGATAGATATATAGCCAAGGAACCAAGCCTTATCGAAAGAAGGGTTAGCCTTACATACCTTTTCGTTAGCTATTCTATCGCTTGAACGTTATCCTTCAATGCTCACGTTTATACCTTCATTAGAGTTTATACTAACATTAGATAATCGACAGCTTAGCATACTTGACTAAAGCTAGAGAAAATTGGGCAGCATCTCCTTTGTTTATACAACTTTATCAATATCATATATGAACTCCCAAATGTCTATAATAACACTTACAACATCATAAGAAATAGTCTTTATTCACCTACATTATTCATATTTCCCAATTCACTTCAAATCATCCATAACCATGGTCATAGCACACTATTGCCTTCACTCATATACAATATCTATCCCATGCTCTTAATGTCATTTCTAACATAATCATAATCACAACATATCAAGAATCGTGACTCATTCCAAGCTACTACTCAAAAATGGTACCATTCTCACATTCATGACCCATTTTCTACCTCCTTCTACAATCATAGTCTTTCGACTGCCTAATACTTTAAACAACATGGAACGACCATAAAATATACCTTAGATGGTGTAGGAGTGGACTTTGGGTGGAAACACTTCACTTGAGCACAACCCTAGTTCCACTTCCACTTGGATTTCTTGTCTTGGATGAGCCTTAATGAGTTTCTTGCACTTGATTCTCATGGTTTGATGAAGTTCATCATCAATTTCCTTTGAATTCTTATGGAAGAGGTGTTGAGAAATATTATAGAGAGTTCTTGAGAGAAGGGCAGTGAAAATGAAATGAATGGAATGAGGTTGGGGTCCCTTATATTAATTTAGAACCTGTCCCGACTCAGTTCTACGGACCAACATATGGTCCGTATAATTTATATGGACCATATGTGTGGCCATAGATTAGGTCCAGTGAGGGCTGCCATTTTGGGCAGAATATACGACCTAACATACGGCCAGTATATTTTATACGGCCAGTATGTTGGACCGTATAATGCCCAGCTTTCCCGAAACTCCTTATCGTCGACTCGTTGATCTCCAATCCTTATGGAACCATCTTAACACTTGTTTAACCCCTCATTAAAAATATAAGGGACGCTATAAATCTTCTCCAAGACATCATTAAGTCATCATTAATTCGGTACTCATAAATCTTATCGGATACATAACGTATACCTTGCCTTTCTTAGCAAACTTTCTTCTCTTTACCTCAAATGTCTTGAAATCTCAATTAGGATCATCAAATGCTATTTCTTACTTATTGAAACATTATATACTTTGTGCCCTTCGTTAGACAATTCACTGTGCATCAACGGAAATTGTTTTGAGGTGTAACACACATGAACAGGTATATCTATGCTATCACAAGGTAAATCCCAACCAACGGCATGAAATGCAGATACATATGAATAGGTGGATCTAGGATCAAATAACACATATGCTACTCTATGAAGGACAGAAATGGTGCCCAAAATCATAGCATCTGAGGCCTCTGCCTCAAGCTTACCCAGGAATGAGTAACAACGGGCTCCACCACGTCCAGTCTGAGATTCCCCTCTCGTACCCTGGGAACCACCTCTAGCTGACAGGGATCCACCTCTGAACCCACGAGAACCACCGAGGCCTGACTGAGCATCGCCCCTCTGAAAAGCACCACCTCGACCACCAGATGATGTCAGAGTTCTCGGCGGCTGATAATCCCGCTTGGGTCGCGGACACTTCCTAGAAAAATGCCCAAACTCCCCACAAAAATAGCAAGTAAAAGGGGATGAAGGATGATACATTAAAGCTGAGGACCCGGATGAAGCAACCCTGTCTGCTGGTCTAGAAAACAAACTCTCAGGAGTTCTCTGTCTTGGTGGCTCACTGGGGGAAGCCTGTATAGCTGAATGCACAGGGCGGCCGAAATATGGATGATGCGGCCTCAAAAAATAACCGATGCCCCTCAAACTAGAATCACCAAAACTATCATACTGACATGGTCTATTGTCACTACCACCAAATGCATAGGCCTTAGCTGTTATATCCCGTATTTTATACGTCGAATTATTCATAAGTTAATCGACATAAGTTAAGGACGGGATTATTTTGGGATATATAATAGGGACTTTTAATTCTCAATTTTAATTAGTGCACGAGTGTTTATAAGTTTCAACTAGTATGAAAATATTAATGGAGATTAGGGATTTATTTAACTATGATTAAGTTATTAAGTGGCATTTATTGATTAATTAAAGTTAACCAAGTAAATTAATGGGACATGTGTCAATGTTAAGGGCTACTTATATAAAGCATAAGATGACTTATAGTCCACCATTCATTCACAAAATTCATCCATCAAAGTAGAGTTACTGAGAGAAGCTCTCAAACTTAAAGAGAGAGGGAAGGTCACGACTGCACTGTTCACGGCCGCCACTGTTCACGCCGCTACTGTTCACGGCCGCCACTGTTCACGGCCAGCTGCTGTTTGCTTCCATTAAAATACCAAATCCTACCTTGAATTAAAGGAGCAGAGATGACCATCCATGGCTGCCAAGTTCTCGGCCATGGCAGCCCTTGATTGCCTCAAGTATTGCAAGGAAAAATCAAGGTTTTAAGGTAAGGATTGATTCCATCTTGCATGTTTAGTGATGCCTTGATCCTTGCTCAATTTGGTGGAAGTGAAATCTGTAAAAATGAAAGCTCAAATCATGCTAGAATGTATTTTAGTTTTATGGGCTGTTTTAATTAAAAATGGTGAATTAATTTTTGTTGTGGTTGTCATGGAGTATATGATGAAAAGGAAGGAATTAGATAATAAAAGTTAAAGTCGTGTTGTTATGAACATGTTGTTATCCTTGTTAAAATTGAAAGGATTGGAGATATGATCATGTCCATATGTTGTTGTTGGTATTTCTGTGCCAACAGGAGGATAATTGAAAATTCAGGTTAGGCGAATGTATAGGGGAAATGCTGCCCGATTTTCGTTAAGTCCTTAACTAACAAAAACACCCTAATCGAGAAAGTATTAGTTAAAGAATAAATTCTATAAGCGATGGACTACGGATTTATGAACTAGAATGTATAGTTACTAACGATAACATTACTCTTATATTAAATAGGCTAAAAGAGCGACAAAGTGAACGGGTTTGCGAATAGTCGTTAGCAGGTATGTAAAGCTGTCCCTTCTTTCTTTTGGCATGTCTTAGATCTAAGTGATGTATGATATGAATTTTGGTGTAATCCTATTCATAAGTTTCGAGTGTGATTTATGATTCTTATTCACTTCTTGATGTTAGAACTCTCCAGTGATTGAGCCTCCCCCTTCAGTATTTTGAACGTTGAATAATAGCCGATATATATCATCTTTTATTTTTAGGAACTCTATGATGACTCATGTCTTGACATCTATAAAATGTTTCATACTATATTGACAAGCAACGTTTTGTGACTTCACTACATATTCATATTGTATATCATATGTATTGCTATTGTTCCACCTGATCAGCTGGATTATGATATTCTTAAGCCGGAAGCGGCTGCTCGAAGGGGCCATTATTATTAAGCCGGAAGCGACTGTCCGAAGGGGCCATCATTATTATGCCGGAAGCGGCCGTCCGAAGGGACTATTGTGTTATTAGCCGGAAGTGGCCGTCCGAAGGGACTATTGTATTATTAGCCGGAAGCGGCTACGAGTAAGATATTCTATATTTATATTGTGTATGCTAGAATTTGTGTAAGGGACCATATGGCATGGTTCAAATGCTGTTCCAAGTTAGTCCCGGGTTGCTTTCTAAACTTGTTTACTGTTACGCTTTTCCTTGTTTATGATTCAGTAATGCTTTGCATATTCAGAATATATTCCGTACTGATCCCCCTTTCTTCGGGGGCTGCGTTTCATGCCCGCAGGTTCAGGCATGCGGTCAGACAATCCAGCCACCTACGATGAGTCAGCGTTGAGAGTCAGACAGCTCCACTTGTTTCGGAGACTGTTCCTGTTTTGGTATAGTTTTGTGTGTATACATTATCGGCACGACGGGGCCCTGTCCCGTCACTTATGCATGGTCATACTCTTCTAGTAGTCTGCGGACAGCGTGGGTGTCATGGATACTGTTTGGCCTTACCGGCCACTGTTTTGTTGTACAGAAGCATCAACAGCCTCGTTGGCTTGCATTGTGATATGTTACATATATATATAAATATGTTTTGGGATGTTTTGAGTTACAGGTCGACGTTGGTAATCTATTTGCAGTTTTCAAACTTAGTTAAATAAACCCTATTGAATGTTATGTTTGGGTACAGGTAACATAAGTTAGGTTATCAGGCAGGTTAAGCTCGGTCACTCGTCATGGCCCTAGGTTGGGTCGTGACAAAAGTGGTATCAGAGCAGTTCAGTCCTCGGCATGTTCACAGACGGTGTCTAGTAGAGTCTTGTTTATCGGTGTGTTGTACACCACATCTATAAACAGGAGGCTACGAGACATTAATAGGGTGTCATTACATCATTCGTGTTGGAGATCGTGCGAATAGAGCTGTGTCATAAGTGAAGTCCTTAATCTAATAGTCTTGTATGATTTCAGCGATGACTAGGAAGAGTAAAGAGACAGCAGCCTAGAAGGGCAAATCAGTTGAGGATGAGGCTGTTGGCCAAGCCCCCAGGTCTACCAGAGCTCAGACTTATGCTGGGATACACATTCAGTCCCAGAGTTCTCCTACTTCCCCACCTCCGGAGGAGCTCAGAGGGGCATCTGATCCAGCCCCAGCTCCAGCACCAGTACCAGTACCTCCAGTCCCTCAGACGGATGTTCAGGGTCAGGAGATGAGAGAGATGAGAGATGCTATACGTTTGTTGACTCAGATACTTGCTACCCAGGCTGGACGACAGGATAGGGGTCATGAGTATCCAGATAGGGCTGCTAGTGCCAGGGCCCGAGATTTTCTTACTAATCCCCCAGAGTTTAAGGGTACGGACCCTAATGTTGATCCGCAGGAGTTCATAGATGGTATGCAGCATACCTTAAATGTGATGAAGGCGTCAGCTACAGAATCTGTTGATTTAGCTGCTTATAGATTGCAGGGTATAGCAATTAATTGGTTTCAGTCATGGAGATTATCGAGGGGGTAGGGATGCTCTTTCGCTGACTTGGCAGGAATTCTTAGATGCCTTCTTGCGCCATTATATGCCACCCGAGTTGAGGCGGGCAAGGGTTGATAGGTTCCTTAACTTGCAGCAGGGTAGCATGTCTGTTAGAGAGTATAGTGTGGAGTTTGATTCTTTAGCCAGATATGCCCCTTCTATTGTCCAGTAAATGGAAGATAGAGTTCACCGATACGTGATGGGATTAGAGCCAGGGTTGCAGGAGGCCTGTATGGCAGTAGTAATGCAGCCAGGTATGGATATAGCTCGTATTCCGGCTTATAGTCAAGGGTCAGAGGATCGTAGGCGCCAGCGAAAGGCTATCTCGGAGCAGAGTAGTAGTCAGCCCAAGAGGGCCAGGTCAGAGGGTCAGTATAGAGGTTCCACTAGCGAGAGCAGACCCCAGTATAGTGCGCCTCTGCAGTTTCGAGGATCTTAGCGGGGTAGGGAGACTTCCCTTAGGCAGAGACAGAGTTCTTCTTATGCATTGGGTTCTCAGCAATAGGTGGGGTCAGGGCAGGAGGTGATGCCCCCTCCTCGATGTGCGACTTGCGGTAAAAGTCATGTAGGACGGTGTCGTCAAGGTGTATGCTATACTTGTGGTGATCCGGCGCACTATGCTAGAGATTTCCCATAAAGAGTGGGTAGTATTGTTTCTATGAATTCGGTAGCAGCGTCGTCACCCTCAGTGAGGGCCCCAGAGATAGGACTCCCGACTTCTTCCGGCCGAGGTAGGGGCGGAGGTAGAGCATCTAGCTCCAATACTGGGCCGCATCGTATCTACGCTCTAGGTGGGAGACCGGGTCTAGAGACACCGCAGGATGCACCATCAGGTATACCCTTCTTCAGATAATTTATTGATGGATTTAAGCTATATATGAATTGTTCCTTATCACTAGGACATGATGTATTACAACATAAGTTAGAAAACGAGCATAGCGGTTAACGGGGTAAATCGAGACAAAAGACTTAGTGAAACACTTAATTAAAACCTTAAGGGGGGAAAGTGCCCATAGCATAGCAAGACCATAGCTATAAATCCAAACTAGGGTAAACGAATAGAAGACTACCTTTGATATGCAATCTTTTAGTTATTATAACATGATACTAGCGGTATCAGATACGATTAATTTGACCTTAAATAGTACCGTCATGTTGTACTCTATTGTTTAGCTATCCATAAAACTTCTATAAGTTACAAATTTCCAACATTCGAGGACGAATGTTCTAAAGGGGGGAAGGATGTTATATCCCGTATTTTATACGTCGAATTATTCATAAGTTAATCGACATAAGTTAAGGACGGGACTATTTTGGGATATGTAATAGGGACTTTTAATTCTCAATTTTAATTAGTGCACGAGTGTTTATAAGTTTCAACTAGTATGAAAATATTAATGGAGATTAGGGATTTATTTAACTATGATTATTAAGTGGCATTTATTGATTAATTAAAGTTAACCAAGTAAATTAGTGGGACATGTGTCAATGTTAAGGGCTACTTATATAAAGAATAAGATGACTTATATTCCACCATTCATTCACAAAATTCATCCATCAAAGTAGAGTTACTGAGAGAAGCTCTCAAACTTAAAGAGAGAGGGAAGGTCATGGCTGCACTGTTCACGGCCGCCACTGTTCACGCCGCCACTGTTCACGGCCAGCTGCTGTTT
Source organism: Lycium barbarum (assembly GCF_019175385.1). Classification (NCBI taxonomy): domain Eukaryota; kingdom Viridiplantae; phylum Streptophyta; class Magnoliopsida; order Solanales; family Solanaceae; genus Lycium; species Lycium barbarum. Next base: position 42,176,490 of record NC_083337.1, read on the forward strand.
GCTTCCATTAAAATACCAAATCCTACCTTGAATTGAAGGAGAAGAGATGACCATCCATGGCTGCCAAGTTCTCGGCCATGGCAGCCCTTGATTGCCTCAAGTATTGCAAGGAAAAAACAAGGGTTTAAGATAAGGATTGATTCCATCTTGCATGTTTAGTGATGCCTTGATCCTTGCTCAATTTGGTGGAAGTGAAATCTGTAAAAATAAAAGCTCAAATCATGCTAGAATGTATATTAGTTTTATGGGTTGTTTTAATTAAAAATGGTGAATTAATTTTGGTTGTGGTTGTCATGGAGTATATGATGAAAAGGAAGGAATTAGATAATTAAAGTTAAAGTCGTGTTGTTATGAACATGTTTTTATCCTTGTTAAAATTGAAAGGATTGGAGATATGATCATGTCCATATGTTGTTGTTGGTATTTCTGTGTCAACAGGAGGATAATTGAAAATTCGGGTTAGGCGAATGTTTAGGGGAAATGCTGCCCGATTTTCGTTAAGTCCTTAACTAACAAAAACACCCTAATCGAGAAAGTATTAGTTAAAGAATAAATTCTATAAGCGATGGACTACGGATTTATGAACTAGAAAGTATAGTTACTAACGATAACGTTACTCTTATATTAAATAGGCTAAAAGAGCGACAAAGTGAACGGGTGTGCGAATAGTCGTTAGCAGGTATGTAAAGATGTCCCTTCTTTCTTTTGGCATGTTTTAGATCTAAGTGATGCATGATATGAATTTTGGGGTAATCCTATTCATAAGTTTCGAGTGTGATTTATGATTCTTATTCACTTATTGATGTTAGAACTCTCCAGTGATTGAGCCTCCCCCTTCAGTCTTTTGTACGTTGGATAATAGCCGATATATATCAGCTTCTATTTTTAGGAACTCTATGATGACTCATGTCTTGACTTCTATAAAATGTTTCATACTATATTGACAAGCAACGTTTTGTGACTTCACTACATATTCATATTGTATGTCATATGTATTGTTATTGTTCCACCTGATCAACAGGATTATGATATTCTTAAGCCGGAAGCGGCTGCCCGAAGGGGCCATTATTATTAAGCCGGAAGCGGCTACCCGAAGGGGCCATCATTATTATGCCGGAAGCGGCCGTCCGAAGGGACTATTGTGTTATTAGCCGGAAGCGGCCGTCCGAAGGGACTATTGTATTATTAGCCAGAAGCGGCTACGAGTAGGATATTGTATATTTATATTGTGTATGCTAGAATTTGTGTAAGGGACCATATGGCATGGTTCAAAATGCTGTTCCAGGTTACTCCCGGGTTGCTTTCTAAACTTGTTTACTGTTACACTTTTCCTTGTTTATGATTCAGTAATGCTTTGCATATTCAGTACATATTCCGTACTAACCCCCTTTCTTCGGGGGCTGCGTTTCATGCCCGCAGGTTCAGTGATGCGGTCAGACAATCCAGCCACCTAGAAGGAGTCAGCGTTGAGAGTCAGACAGCTCCACTTGCTTCTGAGACTGTTCCTGTTTTGGTATAATTTTGTGTGTATACATTATCGGCACGACGGGGCCCTGTCCCGTCACTTATGCATGGTCATACTCTTCTAGTTGTCTGCGGATAGTGTGGGTGTCATGGATACTGTTTGGCCTTGCCGTCCACTGTTTTGTTGTACAGAAGCATCAGCAGCCTCGTTGGCTTGCATTGTGATATGTTACATATATATATAAATATGTTTTGGGATGTTTTGAGTTACAGGTCGACGTTGGTAATCTATTTGCAGTTTTCAAACTTAGTTAAATAAACCCTATTGAATGTTATGTTTGGGTACAGGTAACATAAGTTAGGTTATCAGGCAGGTTAAGCTCGGTCACTCGTCATGGCCCTAGGTTGGGTCATGACATTAGCGCCCTCAACCGTAGAAGCATGCTCGATAATGGACTGGAAGGAATCCCCTATAGAATCCATCTGAAGACAAGGAATCTGTAGGGAGCCCACTAGTCCTCCAACAAAACGCCTTATCCTATCAGCCTCAGTAGGGATCAAAAGAGTGGAATGACGGGCCAGATATAGAATGCGGGTCACATAGCACTCCAAAGACATGCCCCTATGCTCAAGATGTAAAAATTCCTCCCTACACACCTCTCACAAAGACCGGGGAACATACTTCTCAAGGAAGGCTCGGTAGAACTGAGTCCAAGTCAGGAGACAGCAGCCCTTAAGTCTGCAAGCCACGAAATATCTCCACCACATTTTCGCGTCGCCACGAAAATGGTATGAGACATAATCAACCCTGTGGGTCTCCATGGTCCCCATCTTATGCATAGCTAGAATGAACTCATAAGCATCCTCAAAATAAGTAACTAAACACCTCGGCGGCTCTAAGTTCTTGGATTTCCCAACAAGGTCCTGATCAGATACAGTCATAACATTGCCCTCCATAGGCCTAAGATCATCACCAGGAGCGAGTATCGTATCAATGCGAGAAGCCATAGCTGCAGCGGGATATGCTACCTGTGTAGGTCCTTGCTCAAGGGTTTGCGCCCTAACTCTGGTCTGTGAACCCCCGCTGAGACTAGTAAAACCAGCTGCCGCCTGCTGGGCATCAAGATGAAGTAAATATCTGTCCATACCATCATGCATGGCCTGATCAGAAGTAACCTCAGACTGTGTCCGAGCTGGGGCCACTCCATCCCCTGCGGCCTAGCCTCGATACAACAGATACTCAAGCTTGAGAGACGGAGACCTCTCTCGCCACTGTCCTACTATAGGAGCCCTGCCCCTACCTGGGGCAGCCCCGCGGTTTCTCGCTCTACAACGCCCTCTGGATATCACTCTCCCTCGGGTGCCAGCCATAGCTGCAGGCTCTGACACCTGACCTCGGGCCATAATAACTCGAGCCCTCACCATCTGTGAGAGAATGAAATAGAGTCAGATGCCAATTCGATCTTTCCAGAAACCAATTAGAATAAAGTAGTATGAAAGAATGAAAGAAAGTGAGATTTCCTAAATGTCCTATAGCCTCTCGCAAATAAGTACGGAGCTCATCGTACCGATCCACGAAACTCTACTAGACACGCTTTTATATTATAGATCGGGTAACCTAGGGCTCTGATACCAACTTATCACGACCCAATTTGACATAAATCGTGCGGGCACTTACCTTCCCCGCCTCGGTAAGAGAACCCTCAACCCAATGATAAGTTAAGACAAGAATAAATAATCGAACAAGTGAAAAAGAATAAATACGTAAGTCTCACAATATTATATAATAGGATGGTGCGGAATAAGAAATACCCCCAGGATCTAGTCTAAGTTATACAAGAGCTTCAAATGAAAATACACAAGTCTAGAATAATAATACATAAATCCATATATCTTAGAAAAGCAAAAATAAACCATAAAATAGGAAAAGTTTTCAAGGCAGCGAACATCCGTGCTCACCCTGGAAATTCGCAACAATGCTAAAGACGACAATTTGCCACGAGAGATGCAAGCAGACCCAACCTGATACTCTACATTCATAAAGGAATGCAGCAAGTGTAGGTTAGTAGAATACAACAGTATTGGTAGGCATCATCGCCCGACTAAGCATAGCTAACACAATTTGGATAATAAAGCAAGATATACAGATAAACCAATAAGTATAAATCAAACTTAATCGAAGCCCAGTATGCGTCATTGCTTAAGTCGAGCATCTACTCCAAAATGTGCCAAGTCTCAATATATCAAGTCTGAATCCAACATCACAAGTACAATCACCAAAACATCTGAAAGTAAGCCATTGTTACACCCCGTATCTTCGAAGAACACTTATCAAATTTGAAACATAAGTACGTTGAGTTAGGGTTAAGTAAAACCACTTTCGAATATAAGGATGAAGCATTATTAAGTATATTTAATAAGTGAAGGATGTATATAAGGTATACTGGAAGGTTTTATATGGAAATGAGTAGAAGGAATGGAGTAGTATGACTTTCGAGAACGGATGGGTAATGTTTTGTGTGAAAATTTTAGTCCAATTTGGGGGACGAATAGCTCTTAGCATATGAAGTGTTTTAAGGTGAAACAAAATCCTAAAATGAATTTCGTCGAGTCTAGGTTCCGACGCAACAAACCTCTCGTCGATAGGATATCAGAGTAGAGAATTATGGACGTTACAAGTTCAGCTGACAGAGCAGAAATGCGTGCTACAGTACCCCCCGACCCGAATTTGACCCTTATAAAAAGGGTAAGAACCCCTTTTTTTCACCAGAATTTGCTAGAAAATTCCAGAAAATTGAAGAGAGAAAGTGAGGGAATCAAAAGTGTGCTATTATTAAGTCGCGGAGTAGTGGTTTAGGTCCGGGTAACGCATGGTTATGATTCTAGTATTGTTTTGCGGGAGATTTTAGCATGGATATTGAGGATATTGCTGTCTTAACAAGAAAAAGGGTATGAATCTTTCTCTTTTGGTATTATTTAAGGCTTATTTACGGAGATAAAGTCGCTAAACAATCGTGTAGTAAGTTTGTTAGTTATGGAAGTTGGAAAACAGCGTGTGAGATGTTTTATGGTGTATATTGGTGTTGGAAATGATGTTTTTGATGTCGGTATTGTTGTTGTGTTGTTGGTTGTTGGATTATGATTTCGGGCTAGGCATGTAAATAGGGGAGGTGCTGCCCGATTTTCGGCAGAATATAAAGTAGCTTAAATTGAGAGCTTAGTACACGTATGCAACGATGAGTCTAACGATAGTGTGAATTCTCTCAAATGTATATTTACGAGTACGGACGGATAAGCGTAGAAAATAGGAGGCTGAACAGGTATGTTATGGCTCGTCCCTTTCTTTCAAAGGCACGATTCCTATGTTACGATTTCATAAATGCTTCCATAAATTTTTTGTTTTCAAAAGTTAGAAGTATATGATTCCAAGGCATGATTCCTTTCCCGATAACCCGTAAATGTTTTTCCAAAATGTCTGTATTTTTCCCAAACAGAGGTTTATGATTTTGTAAGCTCTTATGACAACAAGGATGGACATGTTTTTATCATGATGACAATGATGCCAAAGATGAGAATATTTTTCTATGGTGACTATGATGAGAACGATTTCATGTTTAAGGTTCTAAGTTATGATTTCAATGACGATATAAGAACGTTGAGCTATTTCTTGATTTCTCAATTTTATTCATGGATGATGACTATTTTTTAAAGATTCCAAAGTATATGAATTGACGCCTTATGAGATTTATGATCTTATTCTATGTTTTCTTTTGATGCTATTCTTCATTGATAATCTCACCTTATAATACTCGTCCTTTCAAGGTGACACACGACGATTATGATTATTCCATAATATAATCAAAGGTTACCGACCTTACGTCACTCCGATAGAGTTATAGCTTTTCTTGGGCTCTCATGCATGCTGCTTACATGATATATGTATACGATATATGTATATGTATATGGGGAATATGGGGAAAAGGGAGTGGCGCTATAGACGCATTGCCACCTGATCAGTTGGTGTAACTTATCATCCCGGACGCGGGACACATGTGGATAAATGAACCGGAGCCGACGCCTCGGCATATTTTATGTATATATGAACAAGAAATGTTTTTCAAAGAAAGCTAAGCATGCATGGCACCCGCCCTAAGAGGCACTCATATGTACAGGTTACCCTTTAATCTTACGATATGCTCTATATTTCCATTCTGTTATTATTCATACTTTACATCCCTTACTATGTTACTATTCATGCCTTACATACTCGATACATTACTCGTACTGACGTCCCTTCTTGTGGACGCTGCGTTCATGCCCCCAGGATCAGGTAGCCAGTCGGACGATTTACAGCAGTAGGACCTCTCCTCAGCGGCAGTCGGTACGCTCCATTGATCCGGAGCTTCAGTCCTTTTGGTATGCTATTCGGTTACGTACATATATGGGTATAGCAGGGCCTTGTCCTGTCCTTTGTACAGTCTGTATTATATAGAGGTCTGCAGACAGTGATATGTAGTCGTGATATTATGCAGCCTCATCGGCGTGTATTTTGTTGTACAGTATATATGTGTGGCGGCCAAATCGGCTCACGCTGTTATTCTCAGCGTTTATATTTACATATATGCGTTGGCCGTGAGTTCGCGGTACGGTGTCTTTTATGTTGATTGTTCGGGAGACAGTATAGCACAGTTACAGATTGTATATGGGCCCAGGACAGTCAGTGAGAAGTAAATGCAAGCACAGGAGTGCTTGGCTAGTAGTGGTCGGGCACTTGTTACGGCCCATCGGTTTGGGTCGTGATAGCCATGATACAATAATGTATGGATGTAATGCAATGCCATGCAAATGTTGTGTACACATGTACTCGATATGGAAATATCGACATCTCGGTAGCACAACCCAAAGTAGCTCGCGAAGTCTAAGTGCCGCTCATCCCGGATCTTTACCCAACAGATAGACGAGGCCCCAGATCATTGCTCGGGTGAGTTCTCTCCGGCACCACACTGGGGGACCCGCTGAGTATATGCATTCACTCAATTCACGATTTCAGAACTAACATCGGATATCGAACTCTCACATCACTCACATTTTAAAATCGAGCCAAGCTCATCACGTATCATTAGTGTCTCAACAGTGTATCATGAAGAATGAGAGTGCGTGCAATGCATGTATCAACATCAATAATCATGCCCAATATCACAAGTACCAACAAAGAGGTATGCCAACAATATCAAAATCAAGAAGGAACAACAGATTCCAATATCTGCTAGCAACACGTAACATCATGCCAACAAATAGGACAATCAAATCACAACACAACGGGGTGGCTAGCCCCAATCACGCAACAGGGCCTAACCTAAGACAATATCCAACCAAACTTCATACCTGAAGGTTTACATGGTTTCTCCAAAAATATAATCTAAATATATGCTTCACTAATAGGAAGTCTCACCAAGGGTAAGCCATAACCTACCTGGATGGCGGACAACAAGCACCAATAATCACTCCTTTGCCTTGCCCTTCCGCTGAGCCTCAGAACCAAAGTAGTCTAGGCAAATTCGAAATCTAGATTAGAAATCATGAAGAATGATACTAATATTGCTATCTTTCAATTTAGGTAAAATCCAACCCTAGAATTTGGGGAAACAAGGCCCACAAGGTCAAAATGGGAAATTCGGGAATAAAATATCAAATTTAGCACTAGGTGATCATAACCCAACCACTAATTGCTGATTTAACTCAAGGATAGACCTAATTTAAAAATTCAAGTGAAACCCCCAATTTTGGGTATAAACCCTAATTCCTTGATTCAGAAATTCAACACTCATAATGGAAGATAAATGATTAGAAACCTTAGATTCATAAAAATCTAGCATCAACCCCATCAATTTCATCATTAATAAGCCTAAATGGAACATTCATCAAAACCCACTTGTAATCTTCCATTACTAAGGAATTTATATGGTAAAGAGGAATCTATGATGAATAAGAATTAGGAATTAGTGAAAGGAATAGCAAGACTTACCACCAAGATTTTTCTCCAATAATCTTCTAAAACATTCCCCTAGAGCTTAGACTAAGGGCTGATTTAATACCCACTTAATGAAATAATAGGCCCGTTACCGCCATGACGCCGCAACAACGCCTAACAGACTGTCCCAATGGTCTAGGCCAAAACATACTTGGCCGCCCTAGCGGTCAGTCCACCACAACAGCGGTGCCGTTGGGACGGCACTGGTGCCGCTAATACAGACACCGGGTTCCAGAAACCCCACTCAATTTTCTAAGTCTCAATCAAACTCTCGAACCACTCCCGAGGCCATCTACTCACAAACCACATACACAGATCCACATAAAATACGCTACGAACGCATTCGTGGCCTCAGAATTTCCAACGGAGGTCTCATCGATCGAGTCAACCCTTAATACCTCATTTTCAATTTCCCAACCTAAGTCCCAAAATGCATCCGAGTGCATTGGGGACCAAACCAGATATACACACAAGTTGTATGGATCATCCGGACTTTTCATAATCGACGGAATTTCGAAAAGGTCCGTTCACGCAAAAGTCAAATTTGGGTCAAATCGTTTTCACTCAAAGCCCATATTTCATAAAAAGTCACTGAATAAAATCTAGACTCTTCGAGAAGCGTATCAACGGTCCCCTCGGGTCAAAATGAGCTAACCAAGCTCAAAAAAGGGACGCAAAAGTCAAAAAGACTATAACGACCAAACGGGTCATTACATTACCCCTCATTGAGTTTACTTCTAATAATAGCTTTCGCTCTAGTATCAAGATGGCACCGTTCGAAGCTCTGAATGGGCATAGATGTAGATCGCCAATTTGTTGGTTTGAAGTTGGCGAAGTAGAATTGTTAGGACCAGAATTAGTCCACCGGGCTAGAAAGTCAATTTAATTCATGAGCATTTGAAAATTGCTCAGAGTCGCCAATAGTCCAATTCAGACGTAAATTGTAGAGATTTGGAATTTCAGGTTGATGATTGGGTGTTCTTGAAAGATTCACTTGTGAAAGGTGTTTTGAGATTTGGGAAGAAAGGAATGCTCAGTCCAAGATACATCAGGTCATATAGGATCCTACAATAGATTGAGCAAGTAGCTTAGGAGTTAGAGTTGCCACGAGAATTGGCAGCTATACACCCAATATTTCACGTGTCTATTTTGAAATAGTTCATGGGGACTCGTCTCTAGTTGTTCCTATAGAGAACAATGGAGTTAAAGATAGCATGTCTTATGAGGACATTCTAGTGGCTATCCTTGATCGTCCGGTTCGCGAGTTGAGAAATAAGGAGATCGCTTCAGTAAAAGTACTATGGAGAAATAAGAAAGTTAAGAAGCAACGTGGGAATCCGAAAAGGACATGAAGTCCAAGTATCCCAATCTATTTGAAGAGAAAGAAGAACATGTTGAAGGTGACTAAATTTTTTATTTAGACCTTATATTATAATCTCCATGTCTTTCAGTATTCAGTCAGCTCAGCCTTCAGTCAGCTCATTAGTCATACATTTTAGTACCTATACAATTCAATATATCAGCTGTTCAGTAATCACGTATTCATTAAGCTCAGTATGGATGTGTTTATGTCAGTTCAATGATCATGTGTCTTAGCTAGTCAATTTCAGGAAGCTTAGTTACAAAGTAAACTCTACCGAAGTTTCCATAGTCTTAAAGTTAGTCACGATTATAGCCAAGACAATCATTCAAGGACGAATGATCCCAAGGGGGAGTGTTACTTCGTAAATTTGGATTATGTGTGGTGTTACACCCCGTAGTTCTGTACATTGAAATTCGTAAGTGTTGGTCACCCAAGTGTGGATTTTGGAGTTACTTTCAAGGGCATGTATGGTTGCATGCGTTTAATTTATGATCATGAATATTTAGTTCAGGTAATAAGACACAAGAGTAATGGAAAGTAGGGGAATTTCGAAAACTAGGATTGATGGTCTGACTTGGAGGGAGGATAAGTTTTGAAATGTGACTAGTTTTGAGACAAAGCAAAAGCCCAGAGTGAAGTTAATGAAGTCCAGTTTCCAACGCAGCAAACCACTCCTCAATAGGACATTGTGGTAAAGAGAGATGGACATTACAAGTTGGGATGGCAGGTCAGGAAAATAGCCTGCGCAAACGCACCACAAAGGCCAAAATAGTATTTGCGTAGTCGGAGGAATAAGAGATCTTTTCTAGTTCGAGGGAGATGCATTACAAGAATGTAATGGAATCTGTTAAAACTTCAACTTGTTTTAGGTCATGTGAGAAAGGTCACACAGTAAGGTGGATGCGATCATTCCGACACTAATGCACTAGATTTCCTCAGAGCTTCAAGGTTAAGCGTGTTGGGGTGAGAGATATACTAGGATGAGTGATCCCCTGGGAAGTATATTAAGAGCTCTACAATTTCGAACATAAGATATAGATGAGAAATTAAAGTAACCTAAGGGAAATTGGAGTATGCGGAGTGGTTGGAAACCCAAAAAGATCACGAATGATGAGGCGGATTAGTCCGGCAAAGAGAAAGAAGGTGCATCACAACTTTAGAATTAGGATAGGCTTGAAAAGTATTCGGAAGTACTTTGCGAGTGAGGCGTTAGAAAATGTATATGTATGCATATGATATCCCATATATGGTTGTATCAATGGGTATGTGTATCCCAGCAACCGAAGTTGCGGTAGATGGAAGGCATTAATCGAACAGGGTAGTGAAGTTTAAGTGACAAATGTTACGAGGTAAGCTGTTGTTATTTTCACTATAGGTTAGAGTTGGAAAGTTCTAATGCAATAACATCAGGGAAAGGACAAAAGTGAGTATACAGAAAGTAAAGAGATTAGAATTTCTTGAGAAAAGAAAGAGAAAAGGTGTAAGAAACGAGGGTGAGTGAAGCTTCCAAGAGGGACAACAGGTAAGGCAAGGGGCTATTTGGATAAAATTCGAAGGTAGGCATGCGAACAGGATAAAGTATGGTAATGTGAAACAAAAGATGAGTAAGTGGGGTCAGAAAAATAGACTTCGATAAGTGGGACTGAAGGATAGTAATCACAAATAGAGATGTGAAGTAAGAGAAAGAACAATCAGGCCTTGCAACGATGCTAAGAGATTTCCAGCTCTTGAGAGGTATATAAAGGGATAAATGTGTAGTCATATTGACATGGTTGCTTCGGACATGAAGAGGCTTTCCTAAAAGATGACTTAAGGATAGAACAGATTTGCACGTTTAAAGGAATATTTCACGAACTTCAGGGTCGATACTGTAAATAGCAAGAGGAGAAGGGCACTCGAGGAGGAAGGAACCCAGGAAAGGTTGAGAATGAAGGTAAGAAAGGTATATTAATGGGATGATCGAAAGAAAAGAAGAGAAAGGAAAAATTGGGCAATCACCAAGGACAAGCGAGAGGATAATGAATTAGCAAGCTAACCGGAAGGTAGTACATCAAAAACTTAGGATGAGGATAAAAAAACAATTATCGAGATTCGATTATAGAGGAAACAGAAGAGTGTATGGGAAACATCCATTAGTATGGACTAGCCTTGGTGACAAAAAGGAGAAGAAAGAAGAGAGCATATTGCAGGGATTTCATGACACAAACAAGAAGAGCCAGGATACTAGAAGAATTACAACACACAGATGGGATGCAAATAAGTAGTCAAGGAAAATTTTGGATAAGTGAGTAAAGTGAGAAAAAGGGATTGATAGTGGGAGCGGAAGGGTGTAGCATATTAACTTTCAATGGTACATTGTAAACGTAAGGTGGAACTAGAAACTCAGAGTAAGAAGAATTCCAGTGATAATAGTTGTGGAGGAAGACTAGGGACAAGCGAAGCAAAGTGTGACCAAACATTCCGAAAACATTTTGATGGATGCCAATGTCCCCATTAACATATGGAATCGGTAAAAATGTTCAGTCACAAAAAGGGTAAAAGTAGAAGGGCCTTAAAGAAGGTAGGGAGAATGGATCGATAATGCATAAACACTTCGCTTAAATGCAAAGCCCTCAACTAGCAGACGGGCAAATAAGTCAAGCTATGCGACGAGACAACTCCGGTATTGTAAGAGAACGAAAGAGTTGGAGGATCATTGGGGTTGGCCAATGACTACCGGTACTTGGGAGTTATTAGTGTCTAAGAACACCCTAAAAAGGGAGGAAAAGCAGATCTAATTCTTAAATGAGGTATAGCATTGTTAAAATTCCAAAGAAAGAATGATGCTAGTTTAAAGAGGCCAAGATTCAGGATATAATGGCATATTGAGGATGAAAAAGGAATTACGATGGATTAAGAAATGCTTTATGCGGATGTGAGATATGATATTTCTAGGCCCGGTGTATTCTAAAGAGTAATAAAAATAATAAGGAAGGTCTCTAAAATAATTTCACAGGGAATAATGGAAAAGACGACAGGAGAAAATCTTAGTGCTGGAAGAGATGACAATTGTAACAAAAGGAGAAATTGTTAGTAGTTTGGCAATTTCCAAAGAAAGGAAGAGCGTTGTTCAGCCATATCATTGGATATTAGGAAGCACCTCTCGGATCACTAATTACACTGGATAGGAAGGCATATATTATTGGAATTATAGGAATCATTAACGTGAAGTGATACCCAGCTAAAATGGGAAGGAGGCCACACTGGAAGGCCAATAGAAAAAAATGATAAACAAGGTAATCGCCGGTACAAGGAAATAGATGGTAAATATATTTACGTTGCAAGAAAGCCGTAATGAAGTAAGAATTTCTATAGCCCTATGCTTCTAGAATTGTATCGCGAGGTTGAAGAAAGGAAATTAGGGGAAAAGTTTATGTAGGAATTCGACGATGCGATGAGCTATGAAATTAGTTTGAACTTGGATTATAGGTTGTTCCAATCAATATGCATCAGAGAATAATGAAAATGGTAAGGAAACATTATGTATATACATATTTTAGATATCGTATGACTGATTTTGGAAAGGAATTGGGGAGGATAGCTCGAGGGGCATAACCATTATATTTGTTAGTATTAAAGTGATATTGTACAAACAATTGGGGAGTGTCAGTGCGAGAGCGGCTGTGATGAGGATGAAAAAAATTAGAGAGCCTGGCTGATAAACTACGTGGAGTTAATACAGTGTGAGTCTAAGATCAACGGGTGCAAGAAGGGATAACCCGAGATGGCACCGAAGGAGTAAACGCAAAAAAGGCGCCGTATTTGAGCGAGGGATCTTCCCACTAATAGAAAAACAAGGAATGAGAAAAAGGGAGTACTTGCAAGACGATGGGTGGTTATGACATGGCAAGTCAAGACTACGGTAAAGAAAACAGAATGAGAGCGGGATACGAGTGGATATCTGATTAGGTACATAAGAACAAAGAGGTGATGGGGTGCATAGATGAGTCCGATGAAGGAGTTAAGAGCGAACAAGAAAAGATTGATCAATGTATAGCATAAAGATATGGTGATCGAGTTCAAGAAAAAAAGGGCAACGAACTAACAGAGTTATTGGGGGTTACAAACTACAACGTTCGAGGATGAATGTTTTAAGGGAGGAAGGATGTTACAACCCGTAGTTCTGTACATTGAAATTCGTAAGTGTCGGTCGCCCAAGTGTGGATTTTGGAGTTACTTTCAAGGGCATGTATGGTTGCATACGTTTAATTTACAATCATGAAGATTTAGTTTAGGTAATAAGCCACAAGAGGACAGGAAAATAGGGGAATTTCGAAAAATAGGGTTGATGTCCTGACTTGGAGGGAGGATACCTTTTGAAACGTGACGAGTTTTGAGAAAAACCAAAAGCCTAGAGTGAAGTTCATGAAGTTCAATTTCCAACTTAGCAAACCGCTCCTCAATATGACATTGGGGTAAAGAGAGATGGACGTCACAAGTTGGGATGGAAGGTAGGAAAATAGCCTGCGAGAACGCGCCAGAGAGTGGCGCGAACGCGCAGGAGGCCAACGGCCAACTCAGCACTAATGCGCCACCACGGGGCGCGAGCGCACTGAGAAAATCTTAGGCTTGGGTTAGGGATGAAGATTATATGATCTGAGTATAAGAATATATATATATATATATATATATATATATATATATATATATATATATATATATATATATATATATATATATATATATATATATATGACATTTGGAGATCATATGGTGTAAATTCGTTCATACGTTACTTGATGAGAAGACCTCGTGACCGTAAGCTAAGGTAGGGATCACATGTCGGGGTTTTATAAAGGACATATGAAAAATTATCAGAGTAGTACATGGGAAGTTAAGCAAGTGTTAAGAAGGACCCTTAAGCCAAATGTGGGCATAAGCCCTCCAAAAGGATGATTTAAGGATACGTTTCCGGATGAACTGATTTGGAGAGGCCAAAACGCCATGATAAGTTTGGATTTGGAATCACACCAAAAATTAAAGTTGTAGATAATTGAATTATCTTTCCAACCATAGGTCTTGGGGCCTCACACAATATCGGGATCAAAAGTTATGACCCTTTTACTAAACGAACGCGCAGGCGGTGGAATGAGCCAGCGTGAACGCGCCAGGAAGCAGCGCGAACGCGCTGACCATTTATTGGGTCGGTGCAACCCGAGCCTAAAAGCTTATAAACGGGGCTTTAACCCCTTAGATAGCAACCAAACAGTCTCTAAGCTTCCCCAAACCTCAGGAAACTTCCACCAAATTCCACTCATCAATTTTCACACAAATCAAGGTATAATTTCCGAATTCCAGTCCAGACAGCTTATAGTTGTGATTATAAAATCATACAGCAACGCGCTTTGGCTTATGTCCAAGAAGGAAAGTGAAGATATAGCAATAATATTGGGAGTAAGGTATGGATTTCTTATCATTAATATTAATTTCGATTTATTTACGGAGGTAAAGTCGTTAAACAATTGTGTATGGAGTTGGTTAATTATGGAAATTGGAAAACCCCACGTGGGGTGTTTTATGGAATACTTTGGTGTTGATATTGATTTTATTGTTGTTGTTGTCTTTGTTGTTGTTGTGGGTTGCTGAGTTATAATTTCAGGCTGGGCATATAAACAGGGGAGATGCTGCCCGATTTTTGGCAGGATGTAGAACAATTTAACTTGAAAGCTTAACACAAGTATTATATGATGAGTCTAACGATAGTGTGAATCCTCTTAAATGTAAACTTACGAGCTCGGACGAATAAATGTAGATAATTGGAGGTTGAACAGGTATGTTAAGGCTCGTCCCTTTCTTTCAAAGGCATGACTCCTATGGTATGATTTCATAAATGTTTTCATAACCTTGTTGTGTTCCAGAGCTAAAAGTCCATGGTTCTTAAAGCTTCTCATGATGTCAAGGGTAAGAATGATTTTATGATGGTGACAATGATAATGATGATTTTGTGTTTTAAAAACTCAAGTTTATGATTTCAAAGCGAATATGAGAATGTGGAGCTACTTCTAGATTTTCTCAATATTATTCATTAATGATGACTCTACTTCTAAAGGATCCAAGGTGTATGTAAAGTTATCCCTCCCTTTTTTTGGCATGAATTACATAAAGTGAGCGAACGATGAACATACATGACTCCAACGAACTCTAGTTCTCTGTGGTACTTGACATGACAGTCGTCCTTGATTCTCAAGTGTTGGTTCATGCTTTTTATTTTCTCGAGTTCTAAATGGTGATTCAGTTTGTACATGATTGCTCTTAATATTCTGTTCGTGCATATGGTTAATTTATCACTTCATCGAGTCCCTCACTAGAGGGCCGGGTACGTATTCGTGCATATTGCTAATGTATCACTTCACCAAGTCCCGGGCTGGGTACGTAATCGTGCACATTTTCGTTGCATTATTCACTGAGTCCCTCACGGGTATGTATACTATATATTTCACCGAGTCGGATAATGGGCCGGGTACGGTATATAACTATTTCACCGAGTCTCTCACTAGAGGGCGGGGTACGTATGATTTTTCGCCGAGTCCCATAATGGGCCGGGTACGGTATAAGATTATTTCACCGAGTCCCATAAAGGGCCGGGTACGGTATATGATTATTTCATCGAGTCCTATAAATGGACGGGTACGATATATGATTATTTCACCGAGTCCCATAATGGGCCGGATATGGTATATTATATATATATGCATGGTTGTCATCTCATAAGGCACAGATGCATTGATATCCTTGATTATCATGCTTGTCTCCTGTCATCCTTTACGCAGTCATGATCTTCTTTATTGTACTTCATGTTTTACATACTCAGTACATTTTCCGTACTAACCCCCTTTTCTTCGGGGGCTGCGTTTCATGCCCGCATGTACATATACTCAGTGTGGTGATCCTCCAGCTTAGGACTGCTATTCAGCTGCTTGGAGAGCTCCATTGTTCTGGAGCTCGAGTCATTTTTATACAGATCCTTTTGATATCGACTTATGCATATTTAGGGACACGGCGAGGCCCTGTACCGCCATGTTTTACTAGTATACTCGTAGTGGTCTAGACATGTGTGGGTTGTGTATATGCGGTTTGGTCAGCTATACAGATGTAGTTCGTTTTGGATATTCCCGTGTATAGTGGCGGCCTTGTTGGCTTGCATATTTTGTTATGTTTTGGTAAGCTGTGGCTTCTCAGGAGACAGGTTCTTTTGATGTATGATATGATGAGTTCACAGCATGCTTTTACAGAGTGCTATATTGTTTTCAGTTTCAGTCAGATTATGTCTAGCAGATCATATGCGGTGCCCAGCTCGGGCACTAGTCATGGCCTATCGGTTTGGGTCGTGACATGTGGATGTGTTAAATGAGTATTAATGTGACATTTTAGACATGTGAAGTCCTGTCAGGATGAGTATGGGTGGAAATAGTTGTTTTGAAATCAAGACGGATAGTGAGGTGCATAAGATTCAATAAAATTCACTAATTTTTCAATCGGTCTATCTTCCAGCATAAATTCAATGAAAATCCGTTGGGAATTTGAGACAAATTAAAACAAGAAAGTTGTAGATCATTGAAATACCTATCCAATAATATACAGTGGAGGCTGAATGCATCTCTTTACAAGAAGTTATGCGTGTTACGGAAACACTATGCAGAAGCCGAAACGGGCCACCCGCGACGGCCACGCGTTGCGCGTGGGGGCAGATGCAATATCCTCGTGTCCGGGCCTAGCACACAAAAAGTGCCTCTCTGAACTCTGACCCGTAGGGGTTCCTGCGATGGCCATGCATCACGGGCCCATCATGGGAAGTTCGGGTTTTTTGGTCAAAAGACGGAATTTCCAGTTTTAACTCCTATTTAAGCTTGGTGCTATTTCCCTGACACCCCTAATCACAAAAAATATCATTCTAAGGCTAGAGAGAATAAGTCTCAAGCCCAAAGAACCCTCTAAGGTAAGCTTTATGATGATTATAGGTTGAATTCAAGTCGCTAATACGCTTCTAATGGGACTACTCCCTTCTAATCCATAGAACTTTAATTGAGATGTTATCGATGAATGTGGAAAACCTAGCATTCAAATTCAAGGAAATTGAATGTCAAAAAGGCAATATTTTCCCCTTCTAATCATTTGTAGTTGTGGGTTGATGAATTCTTGGAAGATAAGTTTATGGGTTTGATAAAGAGAATCATATGAACTATGGTAGGATTTTTGATTGCTGACTTAGGATTGTTATAATCATATGGGTGATGAAGAATGGTTTTATTTCTATCTAATTGAGATTGTAGAATCACTTAGAAGAAAGAGAATGGGAATTGGGTGAAGAAAACACCATCAATGAAGGTTGTCGAGCTTTACGCCCACCACGTGTTTGGTAAAATGCTTAGATGACCAAAGCATGAGTATTATTGCTAATAATGAATCCCTTTGACTTTTATTATTTAAAATTAAGGTTGAAAAAGGCTGACAAATGTTGTATCATGCTCAAAGGCCATAATTAAGGTATGTAAGGCTAACTCTTTACGTTTGGGAATGTTAATGATTCTCTCTATTCTATGTTTCTTTTACAACATTATGAATTCCCTCATAAATATAGTTAAGCTTAGTTCTTTGAATAGTTGCAGAACTTTTATTATCTAGTTTCGTAATTTGTTCATGACTTTCATTCTGAACGTTGTGAGCTCAGTACATAATCAATATAGACTTGTGTTTGATACCCATGAGTCTCAATCTATAATAATCAGCATGTTTATAAATGGTTAATGATTTAGGTCTCGTAATCAGCTCATGAATACATCTCTCAATGAATCATGGTCGGTTTGTCAGTGTTGTACCTTTAAGCATGATTCTCTATTCTTTTATGTAAATATTTTAATAAGGAACACCTGTGTTTTAGGGCTTAAGGCCACAGTTATGTGTACGTATACTTGGGCCCGAAGCCACAGATTTGTGCACATATAGTGGGCCTGAGGCCACATATTATGTTTTTAGTTAAACATGTAATTCTCCATTCAGAACAGGAAGTATTCAAATCTTTATTTCTTTTGTTCATTTCAGTTATCTGTTATTAGTTATCAGTTATAAGTTTAGTTTAAGCTTCAGTACTTATACTTCTTTATTTCAGTTGCTTTACATATCAGTGCAATTAAAATGTGCTGATTTCCCTTTTTACCCCAGGCCTGTATCTCCCGATGCAGGTATTGTTTTATAGAATGACAAATATGCTCGCTAGGATTTCCAGCATCAGCTGCTTGGTGAGCCCTAGTGTTTTGGGGCATTGTCATTATTTTACAGTCTTTCAGTATTTACAGACAGTTAGGTATGTCGGGATCCTTATCCCAGCAACAGTCAGTGCCTTCAGTACTTCATTAGAGGCTACATAGACTTGAGTTACTGTTAGACAAAGTCGCAGGCTTTTCATGTTAAACCATGTTGGCTGCAGTTTATGGTTCAGACTTATATTAGCGATTCTGCATTTTGATTTATATCATTCAGACTTTCAGTATATCAGCATGTGTTAGTATATTTTTTGCATTCAGTATGTTATGATATCATATGTTAATTTAGCTAGCCAGTTAGTTCGCTTTATCACATGCAGTTAGGTACCGGGTGCCGTGTGATGTCCAAGCCCAGGTTTGGGGCATGATACTCCTCCATGAAAGTTGTAGCCCTTTTAAATACCTTTCCGTTGATATATGGTGAAAGCCAAATGGATCTTTGTACAAAAGGTTATGTACGTTTTACTGAAGCTCGCTCAACAAGCCCCAAAGCGAGTTGGGAGATCGCTGAGCGAGGCCCAAAGTGAGGGGTGAGCTCATCCTGGAGCTTGCTCAGTCAGGCCTAGAGATAAGGGTGCACTCGTGTTGGATCTCGCTTGGATAGCCAAGGGTTACTTTTCCCCAAACCTATAGATGCGACCTTTAGACAATTTTATGTCATTTTTCACATTCCAGCTTCGTTCTAAAGCCTTAAGCAACCATTTTTCTCTTCTCCTTATCCTCCCACGTCAAGGTAAGATTGCTCTAATGATTCCCAAGGAATTCTAACATTAATTCATGATTAGTAACATGATTCTTTAACCAAAACATAGGATTTCCAAGGTAAATCTTTCCTAAGGGCTCAAACGCTAGGTTTTGGTATTCTTCATCAGAGAACCAGTTAAGATCATTAGATTGGAGCGATTACAGGTATGTAAGGCTAACTATCTGCATGTTGGAATGTTATTGATCATGCCCACGCCTTGTTCTTCATGATTATTGTTATACCCCATATATTTATACGTCGAATTATTCGCAAGCAAATCGACTCAAGTTAAAAGCGGAGTTATTTTCGGACACGAAATAGAAATCTTTAATTTTCAATTTTAATTAAAACATAAATTGTTTATAAATTTTATTTAGTGTAATTGGAGATTAGGGATTAATTAATTGTGATTAGATTACTAAGTAAGAATTAGTGATTAATTAATTTAATTATTGAGAGTGGGCCCTACCTGAAAAATAAAAAAATACAAGTCAAGAAAATAATTTAATGAGTCACAGGGAGGGGGGGGGGGGCACGTGTCTACACATGGGAAACCATATATTGGTCGTTGGCAAGTGAAGAAATCAACACTTGATTTCATTTTTGCAAAAAAATTTGCTTAAGAAAAAAAAAAAAGAGCAGCCATGGCTGCTACTGTTCACGGCCAGCCATGGCTGTTTAAAAAAAAAAAAACTTTGATTTAATTCCAAGGTGATTTACAAGTTCAAGGAGGTAATAGCAACATTGGATATTGAATCGAGGAAGAAGAAATTGGGAAATTGGAGCAATTAAGAGTAGAAATTCCTCCGAGGAAATTAAGGTAAGATTTTCTTGTTTTATGGTATAATTGTGTTAATAGTGTTGTGCTGGAGTTATTAAAATTGGATTGGACGAAATTGGAATTAAGAAAATGCATGAAATCGATGTTATAGGGAATTATGGGTTGAAATGGATTTAGAAAGGTTGTTGGGTTGTTAGAATTGTTTTGGGCTGAATTGTGAGAATTATATATATATATATATATATATATTTCTATTGTTGGTATTTCTGTGTTAACAGGAGAATAATTGGAAATTCGGGTTAGGCGAATATATAGGGGAAATGCTGCCCGATTTTCGTTAAATCCTTAATAATGAAAAACCCTAAACGAGAATGTATATGTTAAATAACAAGTTCTATAAAGAGATGGGCTACGGATTTACAAGCTAAAGAGTATAGCTACTGACGATAACATTACTTTTATGTTAAATAGGCTAAAAGAGCGACAAGCGAACGGTTTTGCGATTAGTCGTCAACAGGTATGTAAAGCTGTCCCTTCTTTCTTTTGCCATGTCTTAGATTTAAGTGATGAATGATATGAACTTTGGGATAACTCTATTGATAAGTTCCGAGTGTGATTCATGATTCTTATTCACTTCTTGATGCTAGAACTCTAAAGTGACTGAGAGTCCTCTATACGTTGGATAGTAGTTGGTGTGTGAAAGTTCCTATTCTTAAAGACTCTGTAATGATTAATGTACTTGACTTCCAACAATTGTTTTGCATTATCTTGGCACATGACGTATGATTCCTGAGGCTTTATTTGGTATAGTTCATATTGACATCCATACATACCATGACTATTGTCTTGATATTCGAGTGTTAGTTAGTCCATTATTCTGTTGAGTCTCAGATGATGATGTAGTTGCATATAGTTGCTCATGATATTCTACTCGTGCTTACTGTTATTGTATCATTCACCGAGTCCCGGGCCGGGTATGTTATCGTGCACAGTGTCGCTGCATTATTCACCGAGTCCCTTACTAGAGGGCCGGGTACGGTATATGAATATGACGATATGATTATGGCACCGAGTCCCATGATGGGCCGGGTACGGTATACGTGTACATGACTTTATTCACCGAGTCCCTTACTAAAGGGCCGAGTACAGTATATATATGATGATATGATGATATGATAATATGACTTTATTCACCGAGTCCCATAATGGGTCGGGTACGGTATATGATGATATGATGATATGATAATATGATCTTATTCACCGAGTCCCATAATGGGCCGGGTATGGTATATGATAATGATCAGCATGATGGTATTTCGTAAGGCACAGGTACAGTGAGTTCTTGAGTATCATACTTGTCCCCTGGAATCTCTACTTCAGTTATGATCCTTTTTACTGTATTTCATGCTTTATATACTCAGTACATATTCCGTACTGACCCCCTTTCTCCGGGGGGCTGCGTTTCATGCCCGCAGGTACATATAGCCGGTTGGTGACCCCTCAGCATAGGACTCCTACTCAGCTGTTTTGGGAGAGCTCCGTTATTCCAGAGCCTAGACTTTTGGCATAAATCTTATGATATATGTTTATCCAGGGGTACGACGAGGCCCTGTCCCGTCATATTTCGCTATTCATACTCTTAGAGGTCTGTAGACATATGTGTGGGTTGTGTATAAGTTCTGTTCAGATGTGTCTATACGATGTGCTGTGGTATGATGTTCGTCTATAGTGGCAGCCTTGTCGGCTTGCATATGATATTGATATGTGATGACAGCCTTGTCAGCTTGCGTATTATTTCATGATATGATTAGTTGTGACGCCTCAGGAGACAGTTGATCTAGAAATATATATATATATATATATATATATATATATATATATATATATATATATATATATATATATATGACGATGTTACGAACTTTGGAGTTCCTTTATAAGTTTCCGTATTGTCGTAGTTTCAGTTTGATTATTTTTAACAGGTTCATGTACGGGTGTGCAGTTTGGGCACTAGTCACGGCCTACGGGGTTGGGTCGTGAGAAAAGCGGTATCAGAGCAGTTCATCCTCGGAGTGTCTACAGACCGTGTCTAGTAGAGTCTTGTTTATCGGTGTGTTGTACACCACATCTATAAAGAGGAAGCTACAGGACATTTAGGATGTTACCTTCCTTTCATATCTAAGATCGTGCAATAGAGTCCAGCCATAGGAAATGAAATTCCTTATACTAACTTTTGATTTCAGCTGAAGAACGACATCGACAGAAGAAAGCGACCGATGATATTGGAAGCTACACAGTACGCAGGTAAGCAATGGTGCGAAAAAGGCATGTCGGATAAGGTAAGAATATTGAAATATGATTGAAATGTAAAGTTGAAGGATGAAAGAGAAGGTAGATAGGAAGGTATAATAGGACAGGTCGTTAAAGGATCAGGTACGTCTCGAGGTGCGATATGTGAGGTAAGTCCTGACACCTTTATACTTTTACTGGAAATTGGGAGCCCTGTGTGGCTATGATACGATAGGATATATGTGTATATATGTTGGCCCTGTGAGGCATTATTTGTATTTCCTGCGTGCCGGTTCTGGGATAGTAAGAAGTACAGGAGAAACTCTGCCCAAATTTTCCCGAAAGTAGGAAAAAAGAAGAGAATGAGCTATAAGTTCATAATATGTTTTGAAGGTTGATACCGACAAGGTAAATTTTTTATGTTGGACTAAAGCTTTAAGAAATACCCCCATGTCAACCATAAGAGGCATCATTCTTATTTGGGAGACCTTGTTTTGAAGAAGCATATATGAGCAGCCAATTCGCAATTCATTTGAACGGACCAGAATACGTTCCAACCACATTTTGCCTTAGAAAAAGCTCATGTTGTAGGAAAAAAAAAACCATCCAGCAATTAAGTTTCACTTTATTGGAAGAGTACAAAGCATACAACAAGTAGTTTGTGAACTAAATGGTTCGCTCATGACCAAAGAACAAATATGGAGGTAAACTATGTGAATCAAACACTAGAAATCTGGTGGTGCTTGTCGGATTCTAGTTTTCTTCTGGTGGTGGTTGGAGAATGCTTCATAGTAACATTTTATTAGTTCTTAATCAACTAATTGGAGATGGAATTTGTGGAGGGAAAACTCAAACTTGTGGGCTGTCTAGGATCATGTATTTCATATGTTGTTGGCGAAATGCTAGGATAATTCGGAAGGGCTTGTGATACTAAGGGATGATTTAGAAAAAGGTGGCAACTCGTAACAGAATATTTTACTGAGGTATCGAGTGGACCGATAAGTAGGGATAAATTACGACGAATTTACACTTAAAAGGAGTAATAGTATGAGTGAGATAAAAGTACGGAGAAGGAAGAGTTATGACAAGTCATGAAGGTATTGATAAGACAGCTTGTGAGATACTAAGGGTAGGATCGATCAGAAAGGATGAAGGGTTAAGTATGCCTAGTCCGCAGAATGTAATTAAAACATAGTAAGAATCGCGAATAAGATTAAGAAGTGTTACGTTATAGGATGGATTACGAACAGGATGTGGTGTGAATACCAGAAGGATTGCTCTACAAATGAGTAAAGCCTAGCAAGGAAGTAACTAAAGAATACGACGTGATTAGTGTGAAACGGAAAAAGCAAATGTAGAACGAATAAGAAAGACTTACAAAGTTCTACAGGGAAAGTTCAAAATAGAGATCAAGTGGTAACGAAAGTGGAAGCGAGCACAGGAAGAGAAGGAGTTAATTGAAAGAAGAAGATAAGAAGAAAGCGAGTGGGATTACAGTATAGCGATGTGTTATGACGTATAGCTAAGAAAACGAGTAATATAAGCGACAGAATTGTGAAAGCCCAAACTAAAGGAAGATGAGCAATGGGACAGAATGAATGCCATAAATGACTGGTATGATAAGAAAAATAAGGATGAACAGAATATACTATGAAAATAAGAAAGGGGTTATGTAGAAGTAGTGTTTTCTAAAGTATACAGGAGTAGCATAAGAATCCTCGTGTACAGAATAAAAGATGGACATAAACTGGAGAAATGAAAGGAATACTAGAAGAAGCACTCAAGACGGACGTAATTAATTATGTATGAGTATAGGACAAAAGGGAAATATATAGCTATGAACTTAAGGTGTAGTATGACGAGAAGATGATAAGACAAGACCTCTATTAAGACGAATTTGATATGATTTTGAGTAAGTTAGAAGTTAGCGTTGGGTATACAACAAGGATGAAAAAGCAGGAGGCATAAAGGAGTATTGCATGTGTATGGCTGCACCTCAGAAATGGTGACATCCTTAAAGGACAAGGATTGCGGATTTGCGAAACAACTGATGTATTGTAAATTTATTAGAAGAAACAGACGATATCCGTTGGGATAAAAATAGTGTTATGAGAAAGCTTGAGACACTTGTCATCAGAATATAAGTGCTACCAGCCTCGAAGAAAGGGGGTCAGTACGAGTAATGCACTGAGTATGTAAGGCATAAGTAAGAACATATATAAATACGAAAGGTAACATGGAATAGGAGGGATAATTTTTACATCTTAAATCCATATAGAAACAAGTATACATATATGTACACATATAATATAAGTATTAGTGTTGCGGAACGTGCAACCCGATCTCAAAAGTATATAATATGTTAGTGGCAAGGAACGTACGGCCCGATCCATAAATATCATATGTCAATGCCGAGGAACGTACGGCCCGATCCATATAAGTTAGTGCCGAGGAATGTACGGCCCTATCCATAAATATCATAAGGTAGTGTCGAGGAACGTACGGCCCAATCCATATAAGTTAGTGCGGAGGAACATACGGTCCGATCCATATAAGTTGGTGCCGAGGAATGTACGGCCCGATCCAAATATGAATGCAATGCTGCGGAACGTTTCAGCTCGATCCATATATATCCTTTATAACCCCTTTATATTCTTTTAGTGCTCATTCTTTATTTACTAGCTTCTATGCGCTCCTCATGGTCATCACTTATCCGTCAATGCCTATATAGCCATATAAAAATCATAAGCACGTTTCTGGGCCATTAAGACTCCGTCCCGCTTAACTAAACCTTAACCCAATCCTGAGATACATCATGATCCTCTCTTCTAGCAGAGGATAACTCATTAGGAATCCTGCATTCGCACTCTATTCGTGTCTTACAAAACATTCCTTGATAACACATTTCTAAATTCATCGGAGTGACGTAAAGTCGATAGCCTCCGATTACACTATCAAATAATCATCACTTCTCTATCTCACCTTGAAGGAACAATTATTATAAGTTGAGATCATCAACAATGAATGAATTCGAGAAAATCATGAAATGACTCAACATTCTCATAATAACATTGAAATCATAAACTTGGAACCTCTAAACGTAAAATCATCATTTTCATAGTAATCATTATAGACTATTTTCAACTTTAACATCCTGAGAAGCTTTACAAATCATGAACGTCTGGCTTTTGAAAACAAGAAGGTTACGGAAAGCTTTATGAAATCATAACATAGGAATCATGCCCTTGAAAGAAAGGGACGAGCCTTAACATACCTTTTTGGCCTCCAACTACCTACGCTTATCCTTTCGAACTCATAAATCTACATTTAAGAGGATTCAAACTATTGTCAGGCTAGTCATCAAGTGTTTATCTTAAGCTTTTAAATTAACTCTTTCTAGGATCTGCCGGAATTTCGACAGCACCTCCCTTGTTTATATCCCTAGCCCGAAATAACAATTTTGCAACAAACAACAACAACAATACAAACATCAACCACAATATTCTCACTACCAAGGCACTTCCTAAACATCCCATATGGTGTTTACCCTATATTTTCACCAACAAAATCATTTTACAACTATTTAACCGCTCTATCTTCGTAAAGAAACCAAAACTAATATCCATAGGAAAGATTCATACCTTCTTCTCGCTAACACAGCAATATCTTCTGTGTTCGCCTAAAATCCAAATAAAATCCACCGCAAATCAATACTACAATCACGACCACGCGCTATCCGAACCTAAACTAATACTCCGTCTCTTGAAAATCACTTAATTTTATGATATGCTTACCTCCTTCATCTATTTTTCGGATTTTTCTGGAGAAATTGATGAAAATGAAGGGGTTCTACCCTTTATATAGGTGGTCAAAGTCAGTGGAAACTGACTCAATAATTGACTTTCGCGAACGTGAGGTCCTCTCAAGAACGCGAAGGCCTGGGATTTTCATGGCCATCGCGAACGCGAAGGGCAATTCTGCTCAGTTCGTCCAATTTTTATCCTTCACCCGATGGACCTCCAACCCTTCCGACACTTCTTATACATGATCTCAAACCCTCATAAGCATGATACAGGTGCATACGGCCTCATATTGTTATATCCCGTATTTTGGTACGTTGGATTATTCGTAAGCTGATTGACGTAAGCTCAAGGACTTTTAACCCCGATTTTAATAATGCACGGTTTGCACATTAATTACAATTACTGTAGAAACATTAGTGAAGATTATGGATTATACATCCCGTGCTCTCAAGCATTGCAAAGTGAGTGAGTTAAATGATATTAGTAACGGACACGAGGTTATCCCCCCCCCCAAGCCTATAGGTGGTTAAAGTGATGGTACGCATGTATCGTAAGGATTTGAAGTTAAACCAATCGAAGAAAATAAGTTTCGTCGAGGTTTAAAATTTATTTGAATGGAATACGGTCCAAGCTATTATATCCCGTATTTTTTGACTAGAAAATTCAATCGTCCAACATGAGCAAATTTACCCGAGCCCGGAGAATTCGATTATACCCAAGGATAAAAATCAAAAGCTCGGTGTATACAAGGAATGAAGTCCCGAAATAATTTAGGACTTAACAAGCGTGACCACGGTGATTGATAATAATATTTTGTGTGTACCAAAAGGGACTATGGACTAGTGCTACGTCACATAATCATGGAAATGAGTATATGAAGTGTGTTAAAAGTGGTTCATGTTTAAGTGAATTGTGATCAAGAAATTAATTATGTGGATAATTGGTTAAATATTAGGACAAAGTGGGAGGCTACGAAATTAATTATGGTATTAAATAAGATTGCATGGATAAACGTCCATGGTGGGCTGCCACATGGCATTATATAAGCCAACAATGGCATTAAATTCTGCCACATGGCATTATTTACCCAAGGTAATGGATGGGTCACATCCCTTGGAATACAAGAATGGCACGTGGGCAGTGGAAGAATAAAACTTGTCAAAGATTGGACTTTATATTTAGTGATGGGGACTTATTATATATACGGATATGAAAGAGAAAGGGAGACATAAAGGCTTAGCCTTTATGCACGTACAAGGAAAATACTTTTTCACTAAATTCATACTACATAATATATTTGTACCATGGAGCCAAAGGTTGCTGGACGATTCTATATATAGCAACAGGGTGTGGAACGTCTTCCTCTCAACAAAAAGTGTTGAAACAACGAACTGAAATTTTATCTTATACGTAATTGTTTCAAGAATTATGAAGCAATCAAGGGTTTTCTTCGTAGTGAAGTAAGGTGGAAGAAGATTATTTCTTAGAATATAAGGTAAGAATTTTCCTCTACTAGATATATTTAAATTCGTCCAGGTCATAATTAAATTGTGAGACGGGAACTACGAATTAATTGCGGGGAATCGGATAAATTGTTATTGCTATCATGTGGACTGTTTGGTGGTTGTTATAAATTATTTGGTGTGCTGGAATATCGTGGGATTGGCTGTAGTAGTTGTTGTTATACTATATATATACGAAAATAAAGAAGTGTATACGAGTATCGGTATAGGAAAATATATTGGGCCTTTTTGGAGGTAATTTAAGAATGGATTTAATTATAGTTTGATATGAAATTATTAGTATTGTTGTTGTTGGTATAATGAATTATATTTTGGCTGAGTTGGAATCACGAGGATTATTATGTTTTTAGGGAAGGTGCTGCCCGAATATCGTTAGAATTCTAAGTAATTAAGGATTGGTTTGGAAGAGTATCGTAATTTAATTATTGGCATATTTGGTATTATTGTAGATGATATGAGATTAGTGAGACGTGGGCCGAATTCTATAGAGTTATGAAGTGAGTTATTGTTCTGTTTCCATAGAATTTATGTGATAACGTTGTTGAAGTCTTTGTTTGGGATTTGGAGATGATATGAAGTTTGGTTAGAATGAGTTATACAGGGGATTCATTAAATCATTTGTTAAGTTAATATGAGTTTAAAGCTAATTCCTACGGATTGATTTGAGCATATCGCTTTGGGATATATACTTGCAGGTTCAAGAAATGAGACATGGGATGAGTAAGTAAGCGACAAGGTATGTAAAACTAACCCTTCTATCTTTTTGGCATGATCTTTATGAAACAAACAGACGACATGTATATGACTCCAAAGAAGTTCTTATTCTTAGAGACACTAGGATGGTGTTACACCTCGGGAAAATCTTCCGTTGGTACGCGGGTGAATGACCTAGTGATGAGCCCGAGTGTATGATGTTTCCATGAGTAAGAAACGATATTTGATGACCCTAAATAAGATTCCAAAGGCAATCTCAATAAGAGAGAGGTTATGCTCCATAATGAATAATTATAGGTTTTGGAAATGTGAAAAGTTGCAAGTTTGCATTCTAGCCAGTGGTCGTAAAATGAAATACGGACCGTAAATTGGTATACGGTCCGTAAACTGCCATGTCGTATTGTGGCTTCCAAAACTTCAAACTTTCTGCCAAATGATCAATGGTTAAATACGACCTGGAATACGGACCATAAAGTGGTTTACGGTCAGTAAACCATGATCGTAAATCACCATGTCCCAGCCTGAGTTTCTGGTTCTGTTATGATTAAATACGACCACGCAGGACGGTCCGTAAACTGGAATACGGACCGTAAACCAAGTTTACGACCACTGTGCACTTCAAATCAGATTTTTAAGTCATTAAATAAGGACCAAGGCTTATTTCATTTCACTTCTACATCACACCCCTTCTCTCTAAAACATCTCTCTACATATTTCCACAAGTTTTCAAGGGTTTTTAGTGATCAACAACACAAAATAAGTGAATCAAGTGTAAGCAAACCCATTAAAGATCATTCAAGTCAAGAAATCCAAATGGAGAAAAACTAGGGTTTTTGCTCAAGTGGAGTATTTCGACTAAGGCTTGTTCCTACAACATCTATGGTATTTATATGTTGTTTAAGGTATTTGGAAGTTGAAATGCTTGGATTTTAGAAGAGTAGCAAAATGGGTCATGAAATATCAATAGTGACGTTTTGAGAAATAGTTTGAATTGAATCATGATTTTTGTTGTGTTGTGACATGAATGGGTTATAAATGACGTTAAGATCATGAAATAGGCATTGTATGTGAATGGACGAAATCGTGTGTTATGGTCTTGAATATGGAAAATTGGAAGTGAATTGAGAATGTGGATAATGTAGATGACTAAAGGCTATTGTTATGATATTGTAAATGTATTGTTGACGTTTGGGAATTGAATTACGATATGGAGGAATGTTGTATAAATAAAGGAGATGCTGTCCGATTTTCCCTAGCTTTAGCCAGGTATGCTAGTTGTCAATTCTAACGATAGTATGACCTTGATGAAGGTATAAACGCAAGCGTGGAAGGGAACATGCAAGTGTTATATAGTCGAACGAAAAGGTGTGTAAGGCTAACCCTTCTTTCATAAGGCATGGATCTTTGGCCAAACGTCTAAATCTCCTATAAGACTATGATTTCCTTCAAACGATTTGATTCTCCGAGCTAGTAAGCTCCCGATGCTCGATGTGCTACGATTGTACTAAGTTCCTCGTATGACGAGTAAGCCTATAGGGTAGATGTAACGATAATGACAATGATAGTAATGATGATGGGAATAAAATGATGCTAAAGATGCTTATGAGCTATTATATGTATGTGTGCCTATGAAGGGCTATAATAAGACCCCGAGCCTATGATGCCGGGTAAGAATATATGTATATGAATATGTATAGAGTATGTATATGATTATGAAACGCGCGCGCACTTCTGCAGAAGGTATGGATAACCCTGATGCCTTGGTAGGGCCAAGTATGTATGACCTTGAGCCTTGGTTGGCCAAGTATGTATGAAACACCGAACCTTTATGGTCGGGCACGCTATAGCTATATATATATGTGTGTGTGTATATGACATCAATATGAGTACGAATATGTTATAAAAATGAATGTGAAGGTAAATAAATACGGATATGGATGTATGTACACGGATACGCAATAGAAATGGAATGTCCTTGTGGAAAGCAAGCAAGTGCTATGACGACGATATTATTATCTCCCATGTTATGCTATTTCATATGTTGACTCTTAAGCTTTCATATTGATATTGATCATGCTTTACATAGTCAGTACATTCTTCGTACTGACATCCTTTTGTTTGTGGACGCTGCGTCATGCCCGCAGGTGCACAGGGAGACAGGCTTGATCCATAGCTATATTTTCAGGGACTACATAGCGGAGCTCCATTTCATTCGGAGCTATAGCTTTTGGGTACTTATTCTTTTGTGTACATAATTATGGGCATAACGGGGTCCTGTCCCGCTTATGTGATATATTATAACCTTCTTAGAGGCTCGTAGACATGTGTATGTGGTTAGATGTGTTTTGCCTTGTCAGCCTATATTTTTATATGTCATTTTGTTGGCCTTGTCGGCCCATGTACATTGATGTGGCATAGATGCCTATGATGATATAAGAAATTTTGTCGTCCAATTGGGACTAGTATGATTGATGGCTAGAATGCATGATTTGATTTATGGCTCACCTAGACGTTATATGAAAGTATGTTAAAGCGGTGCCCGGGTGGGGTAGCGCCGGGTGCTCGTCGCGGCCCTAGTCAGGTCGTGACAGATGGTTAATATCTTTGATTCCCAGAACTTATTCTATTATGTCTTGATACGTGTCTATGATTTCAGGCGTCCTATTTTGATATAATCCATAGTGACATTCGAAGCGTACTTGATATGACTATTGTCTTGATTTTCAAATGATAGTTCATTTTGATTATCCTATTGAGTCTCAGATATGATTTAGTTTGCATATGGTTGCTCACTAGTCTGCTCATGCATGCCTCAATATGTCTTTCACCGAGTCCCGGGCCGGGTATGTTCTTGTGCACAATTCACTGCATTGTTCACCGAGTCCCTCACTAGAGGGCCGGGTACTGTATATGTATATATATGATGATATGATGATGTGATGATGTGATGATGTGATGATATGATAATATGATGATATGTTGATGTGATTATGGCGCCAAGGATGGTATGTGATGATTTTATTCACCGAGTCCCGTAACGGGCCTGGTACGATATATGATAATGACATGCATGTTTTACGTTTCATAAGGCCAGTGTATTGGTACTTTAAATGTCATACTTGTCTCCTATGATCTTTATTTCAGTCCTGATTCTCTTTGTTGTGTTTCATGCTTTATATACTCATTACATATCTCGTACTGACCCCTTTCTTCGGGGGGGGGGGGGGGCTGCGTTTCATGCCCGTAGGTACAGATACTCGATTTGGTGATCCTCCAGCTTAGGATTTACACTCAGCTATCTTGGAGAGCTCCATTGTTCCGGAGCCTAGACTTTTGGTACATATCTTTTGATGTATAGATATATATGTTTATCCATGGGTATGACGGGGCCCTGTCCCGTCATATTTCATTATCAATACTCTTAGAGGACTGTAGACATATGTGTGGGTTGTGTATAAGTATTGTTCAGCTGTGTCGATATGGCTTACGTATGGTATTGATATGTTGTGGCAGCCTTGTCGGCTTGCGTGTGGTATTGATAAGTTGTGGCAGCCTTGTCGGCTTGCGTATCATATTGACATATAGCGGCAGCCTTGTCGGCTTGCGTATCATATTACATTTTGATTAGTTGTGACTCCTCAGGAGACAGGTTATCTGGATACCTATATATGATGACGTTATGAACCTTTGAGGTTATTTTGCAAAGTTTCCATATTGTTCTTAAGAATCAGTTTGTCTATATTTAACAGGTACGTATACGAGTGTCCAGCTCGGGCACTAGTCATGACCCACAGGGTTGGATCGTGACAAAAGTGGTATCAGAGCAGTTCATCCTCGGAGTGTCTACAGACCGTGTCTAGTAGAGTCTTGTTTATCGGTATGTTGTGAACCACATCTATAAACAGGAAGCTACAAGACATTTAGGATGTTTCCTTTCCTTCTTACTCTAGATCATGCGATAGAGCCAAGAGATAGGAAATGATATTCCTTATATACTGACCTTTGATTTCAGCAGGAGAGTGGCGTCGACAATAGAAGGTAAATGATGCTACTGGGAGTTACAGAGGCAAGATATTTCATCGAGGTTACATTATCAAAAATTTGTATATACAGAATGGCAAACTGGCCATCATCAAGGTAAGTTATTGTACGTATAGTAAGAAAATGGATTGAATGTATATATGTTGTTGATAAGTTCAGTTACAAGGTGCGCACAGAAGAAGCTGAAGGAATCAGTATTAGTAAGCAGAATATATGTCAGAGATAGTGTGAATGTTGCAGGTATGATTGAAACCTGGAGTTAAAGATTGAAACGGAAAATAAACAGGAAAGTGTAACAGGTACAGTTTGAGCTGGGCATACGAGGTAAGTTTGTCATTTTCATACTGTTATTGATATGGAGAGCCCTATGCGGCTATGATACGATATAATATATACATATATATGCTGGCCCTATGAGGCATTGTTGGTATTTCCTGCGTGCAGGTTTTGGGATAGTGAGAAATACAGGGGAAACTCTGCCAAAATTTTCCTAGAAATAAAGAAGAGAACGAGGTATAAGTTCGTAATCTTCTTGAAAGGTCGTGTCAATAGTAATGATAGGACAATGGAAAAAGGGCATAAGGCATAAAGGGGTACTGCGTGTATATGACTTCGCCTCAGAAATGGTGAAATCCTTAAAGGATAAGGACTGTAGGCCTGAGGGACAAATGAGGTATCGTGAATTTATTAGAGGAAATAGATAATATAGGTTGGGGTAAAGATAATGTTACAAGAGAGCTTTGGACACTTATCATCAGATTATAAGTGCTACCTAATTGGGAATTTGGGACGACTGCAAGTACTAAATAATTATTGATTGGAGTGAGTGGAATGTGGCCTTGGATGAGACGCTACATTGGTTGGATTACTCGATTACGGATTATCAGATGAGATTTCGTACTATATATAGAAAGGTTCTCATTGCTTCGAGTTTTTGTTAAGGTTTCATACGTGTATAATTAAAGTTACAAATTATAAGGAAAGACATGGATATGGTACAGTATACCAAGTGAATTAGAAAAAGGGTTAGATGAATTTGACATTGAGAATGGGGACATAGAGCAGAATATAAACAGATAATAGTATAAGTACACCCTTAAGGGGGGAAGCGGGTGAGAGAAATACAGGACTAAGATGGAAACAATTGACACTGCAATATATTTGAGATGGATGCTTAAACTTCAAGTGAGATCCCTTGCGGAAACAAGTTAGTAAGATCTGAAAACCAGCAATAAACGGATAGAAATCAGGATGGAATTTGAGACAGTGCTGAGAATTATTTGTAAAGACCTTGAATGATATGACACTAAAAAGTGGGTGCTTATAAAAAGAAAGAGTACGACAAGAGAATGGAAATGAGTACCCTAAGATATATTTTAAAGAATAGCAATGCTATACTAGAGTAGAGGCTAAAATGTTGACAATAGAGTTGTTTGCTAATGATATTGTGACTTACAAGTAGCAAAGGAGAAGGGACAGAAACATCTCCTACAGTAGGATGTGAGAAAATCAAAGGGTGAATAAAGGAAGGGAAACGAGTATGACAAGAAACGACATAACATAATATCCCTAAAGTATTATAAGTTGGATTAAGGGAAATTGTGAAGTGGTTTAAGCGACACGATCAGAACGAGCGGGTTACTAGAAGACAGTGAATCTAAAGAGAATGAACAAAAGGACAGGCACCTTTAGTCGGAGTTGTAACAGAAGGATTAGTTATGAGCTATATTACTAAAAAGAGCTAATGCGTAAAGATGACCTATGGGTCTTAATGAATTTGCGGCAAAAAACACTATGACAAAGGCATCTATCCTATGGTGAGACAGTTATAGACATTGGACAACGAAGGGAGATTGACCTTCGACATTATGAGGTGATACGACAAGCGTAGACGTAAGAATGAAATGGTAAGAGGTATGGACCGAAGGACAAAAGAGAGACGGAAAGTTCAAGATAACACTTCGTAAAGTGATGCAAAATGTGAATCAGATTTGAAAAACGGGCATATGACAGAAGAGAGGTACCACCTCAATGTGATGATAGGGGTGCTATAGGGAAAACTACCTATATAAATGTTCACTAACGACATGATATGAGTATTTACCTCAAAAGATTGCTCTCGAGAGATTCATTATGGGACATGGTTAACATTGGATTTAGAACCCCTTAAAGTCATCATGTATTTTAACCTTTGACCAGATATAAGTGGGCGAGAAGAGACACAAAAAGAGGATTCTAAAGATAAGAAGAACGTTCCTGATTATAACGTAATCGCGAGAGGTCAAGAGATGACATGGTATCAGTATGTGAAAAATGATTCACATGGTTGATTTAATAATATGGGTATAGAGGTAATAACTATACAATTAAGATTATGGGAAGGAGTAACGATAAGGACGAAGGGTTTCTAGACTATTTGAGGCAAAAAGAAAGGGGATCGACGAGTTTAAGTATCAAGAAGAATTATATCAGGAGAGTGACTCACTTATATCTATTGAAAGGATATTCCTGAGGTGTCAACTGGGGAATGTATTAAGTTAAGAAAGGAGAGACACGACATGATAGAAGAGTAATTGATTCGTCATAAGATCACCATAACCAGTACACTTATATAGGACTAGTTTAACAGTCGAGGACGAATGTTCTAAAGGGGGGAAGGATGTTATATCCCGTATTTTGGTACGTTGGATTATTCGTAAGTTGATTGACTTAAGCTCAAGGACTTTTAACCCCAATTTTAATAATGCACGGTTTGCACATTAATTACAATTAGTGTAGAAACATTAGTGAAGATTAAGGATTACACATCCCGTGCTCTCAGGCGGTGGAAAGTGAGCGAGTTAAATGATATTAGTAATGGACACGAGGTTATCCCCCCCAAGCTTATAGGTGGTTAAAGTAATGGTACACATGTATCATAAGGATTTGAAGTTAAACCAATCGAAGAAAATAAATTTCGTCAAGGTTTAAAATTTATTTGAATGGAATACGGTCCAAGCTATTATATCCCGTATTTTTGGACTAGAATATTTAATCATTCAACATGAGCAAATTTACCCGATCCCGGAGAATTCGATTATACCCAAGGATAAAAATCAAAAGCTCGGTGTATACAAGGAATGAAGTCCCGAAATAATTTAGGACTTAACAAGTGTGACCATGGTGATTGAGAATAATATTTTGTGTGTACCAAAAGGGACTATGGACTAGTGCTACGTCACATAATCATGGAAATAAGTATATGAAGTGTGTTAAAAGTGGTTCATGTTTAAGTGAATTGCGATCAAAAAATTAATTATGTGGATAATTGGTTAAATATTAGGACAAAGTGGGAGGCTACGAAATTAATTATGGTATTAAATAAGATTGCATGGATAAACGTCCATGGTGGGCTGCCACATGTCATTATATAAGCCAACAATAGCATTAAATTCTGCCACATGGCATTATTTACCCAAGGTAATGGATGAGTCACATCCCTTAGAATACAAGAATGGCACGTGGGCAGTTGAAGAATAAAACATGTCAAAGATTGGACTTTATATTTAGTGATGGGGACTTATTATATATACGGATATGGAAGAGAAAGGGAGATATAAAGGCTTAGCCTTTATGCATGTACAAGGAAAATACTTTTTCACTAAATTCATACTACATAATATATTTGTACCATGGAGCCAGAGGTTGCTGGACGATTCTATATATAGCAACAGGGTGTGGAACGTCTTCCTCTCAACAAAAAGTGTTGCAACAACGAACTAAAATTTTATCTTATAGGTAATTATTTCAAGAATTATGAAGCAATCAAGGGTTTTCTTCGTAGTGAAGTAAGGTGGAAGAAGATTATTTCTTGGAATATAAGGTAAGAATTTTCCTCTACTAGATATATTTAAATTCGTCCAGGTCATAGTTAAATTGTGAGACGGGAACTACGAAATTAATTGCGGGGAATCTGATAAATTGTTATTGCTATCATGTGGACTGTTTGGTGGTTGTTATAAATTGTTTGGTGTGCTGGAAATTCATGGGATTGGCCGTAGTTGTTGTTGTTATACTATATATATACGAAAATAAAGAAGTGTATACGAGTATCGGTACAGGAATATATATTGGGCTGTTTTTGAGGTAGTTTAAGAATGGATTTAATTATAGTTTGATATGAAATTATTGGTATTTGTTGTTGGTATAATGATTGATATTTTTGCTGAGTTGGAATCACGAGGATTATTATGTTTTTAGGGAAGATGCTGCCCGAATATCGTTAGAATTCTAAGTAATTAAGGATTGGTTTGGAAGAATATCATAATTTAATTATTGGCATATTTGGTATTATTGTAGATGATATGAGATTAGTGAGACGTGGGCCGAATTCTATAGAGTTATGAAGTGAGTTATTGTTCTGTTTCCATAGAATTTATGTGATGACGTTGTTGAAGTCTTTGTTTGGGATTTGGAGGTGATATGAAGTTTGGTTAGAACGAGTTATACAGGGGATTCATTAAATCATTTTTTAAGTTAATATGAGTTTAAAGCTAATTCCTACGGACTGATTTGAGCATATCGCTTTGGGATATAGACTTGCAGGTTCAAGAAATGAGACATAGGATGAGTAAGTAAGCGACAAGGTATGTAAAGCTAACCCTTCTTTCTTTTTGGCATGATCTTTATGAAACAAACAGACGACGTGTATATGACTCCAAAGAAGCTCCTATTCTTAGAGACACTAGGATGGTTAATGTCTTTGATTCCCAGAACTTATTCTATTATGTCTTGATACGTGTCTATGATTTCAGGCGTCCTATTTTGATATAATCCATAGTGACATTCAAAGCG
Source organism: Lycium barbarum (assembly GCF_019175385.1). NCBI lineage: Eukaryota > Viridiplantae > Streptophyta > Magnoliopsida > Solanales > Solanaceae > Lycium > Lycium barbarum. Next base: position 42,213,376 of record NC_083337.1, read on the forward strand.
TACTTGATATGACTATTGTCTTGATTTTCAAATGATAGTTCATTTTGATTATCCTATTGAGTCTCAAATATTATTTAGTTTGCATATGGTTGCTCACTACTCTGCTCGTGCATGCCTCAATATGTCTTTCACCGAGTCCCGGGCCGGGTATGTTCTCGTGCACAGTTCACTGCATTGTTCACCGAGTCCCTCACTAGAGGGTCGGGTACGGTATATGTATATATATGATGATATGATGATGTGATGATATGATGATGTGATTATGGCGCCAAGGATGGTATGTGATGATTTTATTCACAGAGTCCCGTAATGGTCCGGGTACGTTATATGATAATGACATGCATGTTTTACGTTTCATAAGGCCAGTGTATTGGTACTTTAAATGTCAAACTTGTCTCCTATGATCTCTATTTCAGTCGTGATTCTCTTTGTTGTGTTTCATGCTTTATATACTCAGTACATATCTCGTACTGACTCTCTTTCTTTGGGGGAGCTGCGTTTCATGCCCGCAGGTACAGCTACTCGATTTGGTGATCCTCCAGCTTAGGATTTCCACTCAGCTGTCTTGGAGAGCTCCATTGTTCCGGAGCCTAGACTTTTGGTACAGATCTTTTGATGTATAGATATATATATGTTTATCCAGGGGTACGACGGGGCCCTGTCTCATCATATTTCATTATCGATACTCTTAGAGGTCTGTAGACATATGTGTGGGTTGTGTATAAATATTGTTCAGCTGTTTCGATATGGCTTACGTATGGTATTGATATGTTGTGGCAGCCTTGTCGGCTTGCGTGTGGTATTGATATGTTGTGGCATCCTTGTCGGCTTGCGTATCATATTGACATGTAGCGGCAGTCTTGTCGGCTTGCGTATCATATTACATTTTGATTAGTTGTGACTCCTCAGGAGACAGGTTATCTGGATACCTATGTATGATGACGTTATGAACCTTTGCGGTTCTTTTGCAAAGTTTCCGTATTGTTCTTAAGAATCAGTTTGTCTATATTTAACAAGTACGTATACGAGTATCCAGCTCGGGCACTAGTCATGGCCCACGGGGTTGGGTCGTGACACATATATCACTATATCCACAAATATACTTAATACTTGCGTCGTTCCTTAAATCTGAATGTTACCCTTCTTGATCAAAATTCCACGTGCTTGTACTTAGGCTTAAAACGCATTCCTCTGAGAATGCGAGGTGTAACATCCTCCCCCCCCTTAGGAATATTCGTCCTCGAATGTTAGCTTAACTCAAGTCCTTTCCTACAAATCGGGTAAAGGGTGTTAATGTGAACTCCAACGAACTTACCTTCCTCATTCTTTATCTCAATCCTTGGAGTTAGCCATCAAGCACAGCATTGAACTTTCTTATACAATAACTGTCCATAGCTGCTCTGTATTCTGTTTATCATTAACAAATACGATTCTGAAAGAATTCCCGGTTTGACATATAAATCTTGAGCACTGACTCATAGCGTATCCTCAATATCCAAGGTCATGCTCGGTTCAAACAAGACTTATCTGATTCTTTAAATCTTTCTGGGGTGAGCTATCACTTGCGCCCCCTGGTCTGATTGATAGACATAAGCAATGAACACATCACATTATTACTCCTGATATAGGATTTATATAGTCCACTTACCGTACACGTAGTCCTGATGGGCAGGGCATAGGCTAATTCCATTGGCCCGCTAGTAGTCTTCTTAAATGAATTAAACTTCCACGGTAACATGGTCATCTATATTAGTGGTTTCTCATCTCCGAATTGGAATGTTAGTGATTTGCTATACTTACTGCATAGTGATTTGCTATACTTACTGCACCCTGATACCTATCTTCCATTGTACTATGAAGTTTGCTATGTCTTTCTTCATAACAGTGTCAATGCATGTCCTTGTTGTCCTCACTGCCTAGCATAACAAGGACACTAAGCCTTTCCTTTCATCAGCGTCTTTCCATTATTCTATTTGTTGACCTGGTCATAACTTAACCATCTGCACTACAACCTCTCAGGGTACTGATATAAATAATATCGATGCTACCCCAATATCTCCTTTCTTGTGCACATAACTACATCTAGCTTCAGAGTATAGGTCAAATGGTTCTTCCTATATCTTTACAGCTATCCTGAGGCATGAGCTAGAAGCTCACCACGCTGCATCAATCCATGATTTAACTTAACGCTTGAATCATTGTAACGCATAATATGGCCATCCGGCCCTTTTAAGAATGTTACACTTGATGCTGAAGCTCACTTGTTACTCCTCTCCTGGGAACTTAGGCTTACAAATATCAATCCTCTAGAGTCTGGCTATTTCCTGGGCCATTTTATCAGTGGCACGAAATGTAGGAAGAAAATACTTCACAAGATTCCAAATATAACTTGCTAAGTCCAAGAAATCATCGACTTCTATGAGGTTTCTAGCCCTTGGGCAATTCTATATAACTTCAACTCTCCTTAATTCCAACCTTAGAAGCACTATACCATTTGATTTGGAAAAAAACTTTTGGGCCGACAATTCCTGATCCTAAGAACTACAGGCATATAAGTAACAAACAGCATGCTCTGACTTTGAGCACGCGTAACCCCAAGGTCGTCTAGGGACACTGTTACAAATAGGTTTCAGAGATGTCTAACACACTCACTCCCATAAGCTGCCACATATTCATCTTGTAATCCTTAACCAACATTATGCATTCTAAAATCTAGTCCTCATCAAATACCTCAGATTAATTGGTTACTCACTTTCTGATCCCGCTCCTTACTTTTCGGTCCATGAATCCTTTGTTTACCTACACTATAAATACAAATTATCTGGTAACCTTCTTTCTAATTACTCGTCGCGCTCCTCTTCCATAGGTACTTTCAAATCTCATCCACTCTTATCCACTACATCTTCTAACATTGGTGCCTTATTCCTTTACTCAACTTCCTTCAAGTGTAGCTACCTCAAAGGGTTATATCTACGCGGGATCTATTCCGATTCTACTAGCAACAAAGGGAAATATATATATATACATGACAAGGTGGAACCTGGATCTATCTATGCATATACGTCTCGAAAGAAAATCGATAATATACATGTAATCACATTCGGTGTCGCCTCCTGATTCTGCCTACCAACCAAAGCATATATACGGTTCAAAGGACCGCTAGAACTGGAAGCTCCACCATGACCTCCACCATGGTCTGCTGGTGTCTGAATACCCTGTCCCGTAGGGCGCATAGCTATAAAAGAAGATAAACCAGCAACCGACCCAGTAGGCCGAACCATACCACCTGTACCACCTCTATAAGGACACTCTCTCATCATATCGCCCTGACGGCCGCAAGAAAAACAAGCACCTGCAGCCCAATGACATTCCCCAGAGTGGGGCCTGCCATACTGAGAACACCGAGGCAAAGGTGGCCTCAACTGACTCGAACCCCTTCTCATCTGTGAACCTGAAGCCCTGGAGCTCTGACCGACTTTTGAATACCCTATGCGGTCGAATCCCCTACCTGAGAACCGTAGGAGTGCACTTTGTACTGGCTGGGAGGAATATCTAACATTCTGCTGAGGCTGCCAGCCTCGAAACTCATCAAAATAACAACCAGAACTAGCCCTCCTATGCTGGCCTCTGGCGTGATCTCCATCTGGCTGACGTCCCCTGTGTCGATCCTCTACCCCCTGTGCATATGCCTTTACCCGAGCAATATCCATACCTGGCTGAATAGCCACTGCCATACAACCATCAATCAGATAGTGATCTAGTCCCTTCATATAACAATGCACCTTATCCGCCATATCAGCTACAATAGTCGGCGCATATCTAGTCAACGAATCAAACTCACGACTATACTCTCGAACGCTCCTGTCATTCTGCCTCAGATGTAAGAATCTATCAACTCTAGCTCGCCTCATCTCTGGAGGCAGGAAGTGGCCAAGGAAGGCCTCTACAAAATCATCCTATACCGCTGGAGGAGCACCCTCGCCCCTAGTTAACTCCCATGACTCATACCAATTAACAGTTATATCCCGCAATCGATACGAGGCCAACTCAACAGACTCAGTCTCAGAAGCCTTCATTATCCTTAATGTACGCTGCATCTGTCGAATAAACACCTGCGGATCATCCTCAGGCTTTGACCCGAAAAACTCTACAGGATTACAATTCAAGAAGTCACGAACCCTCAAACTATCAGACCTATCCGCATGGTCAACTCCTGGTCTATGCCTGTGAGCCCGCCCTGCCACTAATCTGGTCAGAAACTGAACTGCAACTCTCATGGCTCTATCCTTCGGCCCTGGCTGAGGAGATGGAGGCTCATGTACTAGGGCTCCGGGAGTTGGCGGTGGTGCTGCCCCCTGGAATGGAGCTGCTGCTACTCTAAGCTCCTCTAGAGGTGATGGCGTAGCAGAGCTCACTGACTAGAACTACCATCTCAGGCATAGACTGGGCACGGGCCCTAGTAACTCTCCGAGTTTGACTAGCGTCTCCTGCTACTGATTTGCCTTTTTGGGTAGCTGTCGCTTTCTTTGGAGGCATAGCTGAAACACAACAATTTGTTAGGGAGGGATTATCCTGATAACATAGCTCTATCGCACGATCTAGAGCAAAAAGGAAACATAACATCCTAAATCTCATGTAGCTTCCTGTTTATAGATGTGGTGTACAATACACCGATCCTGATAACATAGCTCTATCGCACGATCTAGAGCAAGAAGGAAAGATAACATCCTAAATTTCTTGTAGCTTCCTGTTTATAGATGTAGGGTACAACACACCGTCGAACAAGACTCTACTAGACACGGTCTGTAGACACTCTGAGGATGAACTGCTCTGATACAACTTTTGTCACGACCCAAACCGATGGCCATGACTAGCGGCCGAGCTGGACACTCATATACGAACCTGCTAGATATACTCATACTGAAACTAAGGACAATAAGGAAAATTTGCAAAGACAATCTGTAAACCCATAATGCCATATATCAGAATGAACCCGTCTCTTGAGGAGCCACAGTTAACCAAACTTAACAAATATGCAAGCCGACAAAGCTGCCACTATACACGGGAATATCCAAAACGTACTACATTCGTATAGCTGACCAGGCCATATATATATACATAACCTATACATGTCTACAGACCTCTAAGGGTATAACAAAGTCTATGTCAAATGTATCTGTACCAAAATGGCTCAAGCTCCAGAACAATGGAGCTCTCCAAGCAGCTGAGCAAAAGTCCTAAGCCGGAGGATCACCAAACTGAGAACCTGTACATGCGGGCATGAAACGCAGCCCCCGAAGAAAGGTGGTCAGTACAAGTAATGCACTGAGTATTAAGGCATAAATTATAACATATATGAATATGAAAGATAACATGGAATAGGAGGGATAACTTGAACATCTTGAATCCATATAGACACAAGCACACATATATGTACACATATAATAAAAGTATTAGTGTTGCGGAACGTGCAATCCGATCCCAAAAGAATATTATATGTTAGTGTCGAGGAACGTACGGTCGATTCATAAATATCATATGTCAATTCCGAGGAACGTGCGGCCTGATCCATATAAGTTAGTATCGAGGAACGTACGGCCCGATCCATAAATATCATATGTCAGTGCCGAGGAACGTACGGCCCAATTCATATAAGTTAGTGCCGAGGAACGTATGGCCCAATCCATATAAGTTAGTGCCGAGAAACGTACGGCCCGATCCATATAAGTTAGTGCCGAGGAACGTACGACCCGATCCATATAAGTTAGTGCCGAGGAACGTTTGGCCCGATCCAAAGATAAATGCAACGCTGCTGAACGTGCAACCTGATCCATATATATCCTTTACAACCCCTTTATATTCTTTTAGTGCTCATTCTTTATTTACTAGCTTCTATGCACTCCTCATGGTCATCACTTATCCGTCAACGCCTATATAGTTATATAAAACTCATAAGCACGTTTCTGGGCCATTAATTCTCCTTCCCGCTTAACTAAAACTTAACCCAATCCTGAGATACATCATAATCCTCTCTTCTAGTATCAAATACCTAATTAGGAATCCTTCATTCACAATCTATCCGTGTCTTACAAAACATTCCTTAGTAACACATTTCTAAATTCATCGGAGTCGCGTAAAGTCGATAGCCTCCGATTACACTATGGAATAATCATCCCCGCTCTATCTCACCTTGAAAGAACAATTATTATAAGGTGAGATCATTAACAATGAATGAATTCAAGAAAATCATGAAATGACTCAACATTCTCATAATAACATTGAAATCATAAACTTGGAGCCTCTAAACATAAAATCATCATTTTCATAGTAATCATCATAGACTATTCTCAGCTGTAACATCCTGAGAAGCTTTAAAAATCATGAACGTATAGCTTTTGAAAACAATAAGGTTATGAAAACCTTTATGAAATCATAACATAGGAATCATGCCTTTGAGAGAAAGGGACGAGCCTTAACATACCTGTTTGGCCTCCAACTAACTACGATTATCCGTTCGAACTCGTAAATCTATATTTAAGAGAATTCAAACTATCATTAGGCTCGTCATCAAGTATTTATCTTAAACCTTTAAATTAACTCTTTCTAGGATCTTCCAGAATTTTGGCCGCACCTCCCTAGCCCGAAATCACAATTCAGCAACAAACAACAAGAACAACAATACCAACATCAACCATAATATTCTCACTACCAAAGCACTTAATAAACATCCCATATGGTGTTTATCCCATATTTGCACTAACAAAATCATTTTACAGCTATTTAACCGCTCTATCTTCGTAAAGAAACCAAAACTAACATCAATAGGCAGAGATTCATACCTTCTTCTCACTAACACAGCAATATCTTCTGTGTTCGCCTAGAATCCAAATCAAATCCACCGCAAAATGATACTACAATCATGACCACGCTCTATCCGAACCTAAACTAATACTCCGTTGCTTGAAAATCACTCAATTTTAGGATATGCTCACCTCCCTCATCTGTTTTCTGGGTTTTTCTGGAGAAATTGATAAAAATAAAGGGGTTCTACCCTTTATATAGGTGGTCAAAGTCGGTGGAAACCGACTCAATAATTGACCTTCGCGAACGCGAGGTCCTCTCGTAAACGTGAAGGCCTAGGATTTCCATGGCCATCGCGAACGGGAAGGGCAATTCTGCCCAGTTCGTCCAATTTTTATCCTTCACCCGATTGACCTCCAATCCTTCCGACACATCTTATACATGATCTCAAACCCTCATAACCACGATACAGGTGTATACAACCTCATATATCACTTTATCCACAAATATGCTTAATATTTGCGTCGTTCCTTAAATCTGAAGGTTACCCTTCTTGATCAAAATTCCACGTGCTTGTACTTAGGCTTAACAAGCGTTCCTTTAAGAATGTGAGGTGTAACAAATTCATTAGCCAGGTATGATCCAACTAAGGTAGCTGAGCGGGATGATGTCTTTCGAGGTTCTTCCAGGAGAATAACTACCCCGCTCATGGCTTAGAGTAAGCAGCGACATTATTTGCTTTAAATTTTGGAGGCATCACCTATATGGGATTATTTCAAGGTATTCAAGGATCATTGTAGTCTTCAGCATGTGTTCAATAAGTGAGATCTAAATTCGAGACGGCGTAGGTGGATAGAGTTGCTCAAGGATTATAACATTACCATTCTTTATCATCCGGGCAAGTTAATGTGGCAGCTGATGCATTGAGCCGAAAAGCAGTGAGTATGGTTATCTTGGCGCGTTTGATTGTCGAGAAGCGACCTTAGCTATGGAGGTTCAGTGTTTGGCTAATAGTATGGTGAGGCTTGATATTTCGTAACCTGGCAAAGTTCTAGCTCGTGTTGAGGTGAGATCATCTTTTTCGGAGTAGATTAACGCTCGGCAGTTTGAGGATGTGAAATTGTGTAAGATTTGACATAAAGTGCTAAGTGGAGGAGCCATGGAGGCTATTCTTGATGATGAGGGTGTTTTGAAGATTACGAAGCACGTTTACATTCCTCGTGTTGGTGGGTTGATTAATTTGATTTTGGAGGAGGCTCACAGTTCCAAATATTCCATCTATCCTAGTGTTACTAAGATGTATCGTGACTAGAGATAGCATTATTGGTGGGGTAGGATGAAGAGGGATATAGTCGAGTACGTTTTCCAGTTTTTAAATTGCCAACAGGTTAAGTATGAGTATCAGAGTACCGATGATGTGACTCAGAGGATGCCCATTCCCAAGTGAAAGTGGGAAAGGATAACTATGGATTTCATGGTTAGTCTACCGAAGACTTTAGGCAAGTTTGATGTCATTTAGGTTATCGTGGATAGGTTGACTAAGTCTGCGCGCTTTATTCCAGTTCAAACTACCTATAATTCAGAGAAGTTGGTGAGGATCTACATTAGAGAGATTCTCATATTGCATGGGGTTCCAATTTCTATCATTTCAGACAGAGGCACTCAGGTCACTTCTTATTTCCAGAGGATTTTATAGAAGGAATTGGGGACTCAGTTGGATTTTAGTACCGGTTTTCACCCACAAATAGATGGTCAGTCTGAGAGGACTGCTCAGATGTTAGAGGACATGTTCCGAGCTTGTGTGATCGATTTTGGTGATCATTAGGACCAGTTATTGCCCTAGCAGAGTTTGCGTACAATAACTGCTATCACTCGCGTAATGGCATGACTTTATTTGAGGATCTGTATGGTAGGAGATGTCGTTCTCCGAATGTTTGGTTCAATGCAATTTAGGTGATACCCTAGGGTATAGACTAGTTGAGAGAGTCCTTGGATAAAGTGAAGTTGATTCAGGAAAAGCTTTTTGCGGCTCAGAGTAGACAGATGGATATGTTGATTGAAAGGTTTGAGATTTGGAGTTCATGGTTAGTGATCAGGTTCTATTGAGGGTTTCGCTCATGAAGGGTGTGATGAGATTTAGGAAAAAGGGCAAGCTAAGCCTGAGGTTTATTGACCCTTTTGAGATTCTTCGATACATTGGTGAGGTGGCTTATGAGTTGGCCCTGCCACCAGGCTTAGTGGGTGTTCACCCGGTGTTCTATGTTTCTATATTGAAGAAGTCCCATTATGATGGGTCTTATATTATCTAGTGGGACTCGGTATGGTTCGATCAGAATCTGTCATTTGAAGAGAATCCAGTAGCAATATTGGATAGGCAAGTGACAAAGTTGTCGTCAAAAGAGATAGCTTCAGTGAAGGTGCAATGGAAGCACGGTTCAATTGAGGAGGCTATTTGGGAGATCGAGTCTGTTATGTGTAGTAGATATCCCCAACTCTTTACCGATCTAGGTACCTTTCTTCCCGTTTCTTCTCTGTTCGAGAATGACTGTTTAATTAGTATTTGATGTAACGATCGATTCTATCATTTAGGCATTTTACCCTTTATCCCCTGTTGACCCTTCCCCTTTCTTCATTACGGTGTATTATACTCGTTGAGATGGGTAACACGATTCTCGAGATGATCAGGTGGGTCTTGATTGATTTTGAGGAATTTAGAAGCCTTTAAGTTGAATAAGTGAAAAGTGTTGACCAATAGTTGACTTTTGGGTAAACGAGTCTTTTTAGGGTTTTCATCCATTCCATTAGATCCGGAATGTCAATTATAACTTGGTAGCATGATTCGTGTGGTTCCGAGGCACTCGGGGGTGATTTTGTCCTTTAGTTGGAAACCTTGTCATTGGGTGTTTTGGGGGTTGACCAGGTCAAGGTGACCTTTTTGGGAATTCTGAGGGCGCGAATCAGTTCGTAGATTATTTTTATAATGGGTTGCATGTTTGGTTTGATTCTGGGAAGTCTCAGATGAGTCTCAGATTTGGGGTTGGACTTGGTGAAAACTAGATTTTTAATGGTTTATAGTGTGCCTCATCTGCTGTTATTGGACCATATATGCGGGCCCGTCTCTGCAAGGCTTGGTCCGCAGATGTGAGATTTTGGATGGTCGGGGCAGGTTCGCACCTGTGATCATGACACCGCACCTGCACGTTTTGTTCAGTAATTGGGTTTTCACCTTTGATTCCCGCAGGTGCGATCCCGCATCTGCGAGGGATTTTCCACAGACGCTGGATCGCTGGACCAAAAGTTTTTAAATCCCATCTTTTGAAATTTCGAATCCCATTCTCCCAAAATACGTTTCATGGGCCTAGTAATTCGTTGTAATGGGAAACCGAGGATTATCAAGGTAGATCATTGGGGTAAGTTCCCTAGCTTTGTTTTATGATTTAATCTTATTTTATTTAAAGTTTTCACGGTGGGAAACTTGTTTTGAAATAAGGGTTTGATGATTTATGAACCCTAGGTTGGTAATGGTCTTTCTTAACTAAATTATGGATGATTTTGAGGGGATTTCATTGTTTATAGCTTGCGTAAGTTATTTCTAACTTCAATTTCAAACTTTAAACTAATTTCCTAATGAATTAAATTGTGGGTTTTCTCCGAAATTGGGGGTTTTGGGTTAATGATGAAACTGATGCTTATTTGGGATTGATTTGTGATGAAACTTGGTATTTTGACTCCCTGGACTTTGGGTAAACCATTTTATATGTAAATTTCTAATTTTGTGCTTATGAGCCTGGGGTTTCATTTTAAGGCCGGTTTCGATTTCTATTTGAGGATTGTGGTAATATAGGTACCATTAGTTCCGTAATCTAACGACGATTAATTACTTGGTAGACTATGATCGATCTAAGGCAATCTGGAGGCAAGGCTCAAGCGGATTAGTTCGTGGAACCTGTTCATCTTTTGAGGTAGGTTATGGCTTATCTATTGGTTAGACTCCGATAAGCGAAGCATATGTAGATGATAGTTATTGACGGGGAAATCATGATAGGTTTTCGGGCACGATGTGGAGGTGATTGTAACTAGGTTTGTATTGACAACTGTTATATGGGTTTGTTTCCATGTTTGTTATATTCGTGAAACTTTCCAACTTCATCACTATCTCTTGATATCTCACTTATCATCTGAAAAGGAAGGACAATGTAAATGAATCGAATTGTGATGTTTATTTCATGGAAAGTTTATGTTGATCCCTCAATATGGTGTTATGTGAGGTTGATTTCATACATGGCATGCATTATATATTGTATAATGTGGTCTTATATGATTGTGATTGAAATGATAATAAGTGAGAGAGTGTAGCCTCCGAGGTCTTTGCTGGAGAGCGTAAAAGAGAGATGAGAGCTCGTGATCCGAGGTCTTTGCCGGAGCGAGATGAGTGCTTGTGATGCGAGGTCATTTACCAGAGCGAAAGAGTGCTCATATCCGAGGTCATTTGCCGGAACGAAGGTAGATGGACTTCGCGGGTGCCCCATGGGACATGGCTTTGAGGCATTTCCCTTAGCGTGTATGTATGGATACGGAAAGTTGGCCAGTGCATTGCATTGCATTGTATCTACATTCATTCATCTATTCTTGATTGTTTACTTGATACTTCACACACTTCATCGGATGTTATATATGTTTGAACATGTTTCAAGATTGTACTTGATTGCTTATCTGATCTATCTGTTAATTTTTATGCAGTTATGTATGTGTGAACTAATTGTTGTCGGCCTATGATACCTACGAGTACGTGTGCTTGTACTCATACTACTCTTATTGCACTTTTTCTTGAGTGTAGAGTTCATCGCTAGTTCTACTTCCCAACCTCGTGAGTGATCGCAGGGCTACTTGTTGGAGATTCCAGGGCGAGCTACTTGCCAAATCTGCAGCCCGGTGACTCCTCTTTATACCTATCTTGTCCTTACTCTCAGACAGTTACTCAGACAGTTATTATCTTGTATTTATAGGATTTTCTCTAGTATTCAGACATGGTATTAGTGACAGTAGCTCTTGTACGAGTTTCAGAATAGATCCTTGGGGTTGTTATATTATTCACAATTCTGCACTTATCTTATTCTGTTACTTTTTATGAATTCTTAATTTATTTTATCTTTTCTTTCTGCTTGTGATTTAAATTGTGTAGTTAAGGGAAGGGTTCAACCACCAGGGGGATAGTGTGGGTGCCCGCACGATCCACGAGTTGGGTCGTGATATTCGTATTGACGTCCATTTGCCGGGGGCACAATATTTCATTCCAAGATATTCGAGGCTCCTTACTCTCTACGTACTCACTTTCTTTCTGTTCCCGAATATCACTGTATTAGGACTTTCCAGCCTTAACTAGTGGTGGATCCAATATCAGTTTACCCTGTAACATCTGTACTATGTCTTTCGCTTTGTCTCTTGAATTTCGTTCGGTTAGTGCCTTCCATACATCGCAACACTGGTTGCTGGGATTCACCTATCGACCGATACAGTCACAAATGAGATGTCATATGCATATATATATTTACTACCATTTCACTCACAAGCATTTCCAAACGCTATTCAAACTTACTCTGATTCCAGAGCTGTGTTGCACTTTCTTCCTTTTCACCAGTCTAGTCCGTCTTAGCCTACGCGACCTCTATAAGGTGTCTAACCACTCCACATACTCTAATTCCCTTTAGGTTGCCCTAATTTCAAATTCGTCTCCTATATCTATATTTATGGAACTTTTAGTACACTTCCCAGGGAGTCACCCATCCTAAAATTGCTCTCACCCTAGCATGCTTAACCTCGAAACTCTAATGCATTTCAGTGCCTTAATGCTGGTATATTTGCATCCACTTCCCCGCACGGCCTTTATCACGTAATCTAGAGCAAGTTGGGGTCTTGACAACTTCCAAGACACTTTCGTAACACATCTCTCCTTTAACAATTACTATTTTAGCCTTCACAATTCCCAACGTTTACCTCTTACATGTGCGTACGACTACCTTTCATCCTGGATTTCTAGATTCCCAATAGTCAACAGGCATAGACATCCCAAACCGTTTGATTTGGCTCGGGTTTCAACCCAATACGTTTAGCAATACAAGGAGCGATATATGATAGAGTAGAATCTAGATTAATCAACATATACATATCATAGGAGAATGCCAATAGTGTACCTGTAGCCATGTCTGGGGAAGATTCATGATTCTGTCATCCCACCAATGCATATATACGGTTCTGAGGACCGCCTGAACTGGGTGCCCCTCCTCTGCCTCGGCCACGACTTGCTGGAGCCTGGGAAGTCTGTCCAGGAGGGTACACAGATGAAAAAGAACACGCCATCGACTCTGTGGGCTGGCCCCTACCGCTACCAACCCTTGACGGACATTCATACATCATATGCCCAATTTGTCCGCAAGCATAACAAGCATCTGAGCCTTGACGACACGGACCCGAATGTAATCTTCTACACTGGCTGCATCGTGGAATTGGTGGTCTCCTCTGACTGGGAGCTCCTCCAAACCGAGAACCCAAAATTCTCGAGCTTTGGTCCTGTCTTGAATAAACAGGACGGTCAAATCCTTCGTCCGCAAATCGAGGAGGTGTGCTGGCCACCGATTGACCTGAATACCTGGAATGCTGCTGTGCCTGTCCCCCTCTATACTCACTTCTGGTTTCGAAAGATTTGGCCCTTTTTCTAGAACCCCTATCAGAATGACGTTCACCTCTCTGTAGCTGATGTTGTTCCTCCAGGTTTTGGGCATGGGCCTGGATACGAGCGATAGTCATCCCATCCTGGAGTGAAGCCGTCAAGCAATCCTTAACTAAATGTGGCCCCAACCCACTCACGAACCGATGTACACGATCTCCCATATCAGCCACCATGGCTGGGGCATACCTAGCTAAAGAGTTAAAACGGAGACCATATTCCCGGGCGCTCATATTTCCCTGTTTGAGATTCAAAAACATATCGGCTTGAGCCCGTCGAACCTCTGGTGGTAAGTAATGTCGCAGGAATGCATCGGTGAACTCTTGCCAAACCGGGGGAGGTGCATTTGCTCCCCTTGAAGATATCCAATTATTATACCACTGGACCGCTACATCCCGCAATCTATATGAAGCCAACTCTACTGACTCTGTATCCGAAACATGTATTATCCTCAGTGTCCTCAGCATCTCATCTATGAAACCTTGCGGGTCTTCCTCTGGTTTCGATCCAAAAAACTCCGGAGGATTCAGGGTGATAAAATCACGGGCTCTTGCACTCACCGCCCTATCTCTTTGGCCCGCACCTTGCCGCTGAGCTTGTGCAGCAACTAACTGGGTCAGCAACTGAATAGCCTCTGTTATCTGCTGGCCCAAAGCTGCTGGCGGTGGAACTGGATGTACTGGGGCTAGAGCTGGAACTCCTTCCTGCTCTGCTGACACGGGGGGAGCATGAGAAGTCTGAGGAGGAGCTTCGTTGTGAGACTCACCTTCTTCTACTTCCGCCGGTGGCTCCCGTTCAACTCTTCTTTCAGCCGCCGTCTTGCCCTTCTGGGCCGCCGTAGCTTTCCTCTTCACCGGCATTACTGAAAACATAACACATGATTAAGAAAAGAACATGGAAACCTGGTAAAATAGCTCTATCGCACGATCTAGAGTACAAAGAAGGTCAGATTTCCTAAATGCCCTGCAGCCCCCTGTTTATAAGTGTGGCGCGCTACACACCCATAAACAGGACTCTACTGGACACAGCTCGTAGACAACCCCTAGGACGAACTGCTCTGATACCACTTTTGTCACGACCCAACTAGGGGCCGCGACGGGTACCCGATACTACTATACCGAGCACCTCTTATATCGCATCTTATCTTTACTACTGTGTGGGCCGTATGGACAATATCATCATTTCTTTACTTAACACTATCATTTATAGTATACTCGTAAACAAGTGTCAATAAACTTTACTAACATATTAGACAACGACAAGGACAACAAGGTTGTGAAACATCTGACTGTACATATCTGTCTACGAGCCTCTAAACAAGAGACATATATTTACAAGAAGGGTCGGGTTCTGCCGTGCCCAAATATATACACAAAAGTAGTACCAATAAACTGAAGCTCCGAAACAACTGGAGCGCTCTCGATGTACCGCTGGTGGAGCTCCTAGGAATCGAACCCGTCTACCTGCTTACCTGTGTGGCATGAAACGCAGCGTCCACAAGAAGGGACGTCAGTACGAGTAATGTACCGAGTATGTAAGGCATGAATAATAGTATGATAATATGGACAGAACATGAACAACAACATAATAAGAAAATGTGGAAGATAAAAGAAAAGGTATGACTGTAACTGCTTGCCTCTTAAGGCGGAATCATGCATGCTCACTTTTACTTTCATACATACATAAACTGTCTGAGTCAAATAACATCATTAGCCCGCGTCCGGGGTAATCATCTCACGCCGACCACTAGTGGTGCTGCCCGTGCCATATAGGCACGGTGTTATTATCCATAAGCCGCCCGCCTTAGCGGTGCTGCCCGGCCGTATAGGCGCGGTCTAATCATCCATAAGCCGCCCGCCTTAGCGGTGCTGCCCGGCCGTATAGGCGCGGTGTAATCATCACAACATAAACATGCATAAGAGCCCAATCAAACGCTATAACTCCATCGGAGTGACGTAAGGTCGGTAACCTCCGATTACATTATGGAATAATCATCATGACTTTGTCTCACCTTGAAGGAACAATTATTATAAGGTGAGACTAGCAACGAATAGCAGCGTTAGGAGAACTTAGAATAAGATCATAACCACGTTTCGAGTCAATCCGAGTTAGTATAAGAAAGTTATGAGCGTTTGAAGTACAGAACATTCTACGAACATTTCAGAAGCTATTTTTGGAAAATCATTCTTATCATAGTCATCATAGAAATATGCTCATCCTTGATATCATCATCGTCATTGTGAAACATATCCATCGTTATTGTCATAAGAGCTTACAAAATCATAAACCTCTGTTTTAGTAGAACACAGACACTTTGGAAAAACATTTACGAGTTATCGGGAAGAGAATCATGCCTTAGAATCATAAACATCTAACTTTTGAAAACAAGGAAAATATGGAAGCAATTATGAAATCATAGCATCGGAATCATGCCTTGAAAGAAAGGGACGAGCCTTAACATACCTTCTCCACACCCTATTAGCTACGCTTATTTATCCAAGCTTGCTAGTCTACATTCAAAAGAGTTCACACAATTATTAGATTCGTCGTCATACACTTGCCTTAGTTCTTAAATAAATTCACTTATGAAATGCCAAAATTTCGGCAGCATTTCCCCTGTAGATACACCATCCCCGAGAATCTAACTCGGCCAATTTTATCAACAACAATCCGAGAATTCAACTCGGCCAAATTATCAACAACAATATCAACAATCATTCTAACAATGTCAACAATCAATTCAAAACGCATTCCAACATTAACAACTTCTTTCTACAAACTTCGACGACGTTCCATTTATGTTCAATTCACAATTACTCACATATTCAAGTATTAATCTGAAACCATTCAAACAATATTCAAGAACACTTCAACAATCCGCTCTACATTCCAAACGGTCAAACCAACATACTACCCAAAACCTTCCAAATTCAGCAAGAACAATAACAACATATTTCCTTTTTTCAAATTCATAACTACACCAACAATCCACATACTAACAACATCATCTTCCCTAAATACAAGAAAACTATATTCAAATCACATTAACTCCTAAAACAAACTCTCTAACCATCACAACTTCACTAGAATCATCAAGCTTTCGTTATCAACATAGCATCGACAACAACAACAACCAAACACTAGATAAAATAATGAAATCATTATTCCTACACATACACACATATGCACGGCCACAACATGCTTCCATATTTTCATGAATTTCGTCCACTTTTACCTACTACAACATACATAATCATCCATAACATATAAGAAAAGGATTAAACTTTACCTTTTTCCCTTAACTTCTCACTTGGCTAGAATTTGTAACTTGCAAGAATATGTGTTTTTCTTGCTCCAATGACCACTTCACTTTGCTAAGGACCCTTTAATGGATTGTTTAGCTAGAAGAAAGTAATTTTTGATAAAAAAAATTCCAAGGTTCTTGTTGGATTTGGTATGGCCGAATGGCCTTTGGTTTTTCTCCTTCTCTTTTGTTCTTTAAGTTTCTTGAAATTTCTAGGAATGAGATGAATAAGATGACTTATTTGGACTTATTTATTTTGTTCTCATATGGGCTTTGGCCCATTTACTATGGACGGCCAAATGGCCCTTTTAACTCCAAGCCCACTTTTTTTTTTTTTTTTTTTTTGTAATTCATGAAAATTTATTTTTTCCAAATTTCAAATTTGCCCTTAGCCTTCCTCCATATTTCCATGAGTCATATTGCGAATTTCCCTTTTTACCCCTAGCCTTTCTTAATATTTCCACTTTAAAATTTTCATGAACAACTTGTGTCTTAAACAAGACCGAAATATAGCCTTGTCCTTAACTTCTTGTAATTGTCTTGAATTATCCGAAGGCACAAAGTGCGGGATATAACAACATGTGTGGGATACGTCCAATATATATGTAATATGTATGCAACGACATGTATAAATTGTTGAAAACGATATACATGTTCAGCTTAAAACGAAAACACGATGGCACCTATGCATTTCAACATACCCTCCATAAGGCACACCTTTACCTGTGTAGAAGTATGCGTTTCAACAGTCCATCCATAGCCAACTTCATTCCATCAGTAGCCCAACAACCTATGCATAACACCAGACCGTCCATAGTGATGACTACCTAACTGCGTGAACCACGTACTATTGAGAAAATAATTTTTGATATCTCGAAAAGAAATAGTTTTATTCTTATGAAGACCTATTCTCTTAATACAATATAATTGGTCCTTGGTATATTAATTTCTAATGGCTGCAATTTTCATTTGTAGCAGTCATATGCTTTCTAACGTTACTTTGTCACCAGTAATAAATCATATTCATTGGCCATTACTTTCATTTATATGACTTCTTTATTAGCTACTAATAATTTGATTGTAAATGTACGAAGGTTACCTTCTCCAGCCATGATGATTAGGTGATTTCTCCACCTATATAAACTCAAGTCTTCATCCTTCATATTTTTACAATATAGAAAGATCAAGAGAAATATTTCTTTCAATTCAATACTCTATAATGCTGGGTTTCCCTTTTGTCAATCTTTGTTAGATTCTGACTCCTAGTTTTGTACTAGAAAAACTTGTTGAATCCTGGGGGTTCATCTATACTGGGTGAAATATCTTTAAGGACAGTGTTTTTGACATGCCTTAAGCTTTGAAGAATTCTCTACAAATTTCGTGATCAAATATTTTCCGTAAGATTTCCAACAGGTACTGCCCACAACCGGTAAGTCATTGGTGTCATCTCAACTCATAGATCATAGCACATCAAACAAGTAATGCCATCTCAACTCATAGATCATAGCACCTCAAACAAGTAATGCAATCATAATAATATCAATTAATAGACACGAAATAAGGTTATACATCTCAACACGTAAAAGAATAGTATGCGTCGTAACATGCTTCGTAGCCAATGCATGCCATGCTCGGTTAGTAGATGAGTATAAGGCAAAAGACAAAAATTGACCCCTAAACTATACTATATACGGTAAAAATCGGATACGCGTTAAACCGGTGAGACCAGGAATCGAAGGAAGAAGGGGACAAGAACATGCACGAGGACTTTCATTCTGAACCGGAGGAAAGCTTGGACCGGAGCCAAGGAAGGGCATCATTTGATCCAGTTTCTTCATGGCCGAGTTGGTCGTTGCCGTTGGTCCGTTTGGTCGTAGCCGTTAGTATGTTTATCGTGGCAGTTGGTCCGGGAGATCCGTTTGGGCAATTGCCACGCGTCGATAACGTCCTGCCATGCTCAACTGCCAATCGTACGGGTGTCAGACCGTACGGCCAACCTAACCCAACCTAATCCAAGTTAGAGTTTTTCTTTATTTTTTAGTTTTCTCTTATTGTATGGAGCCCATGAGGCAACACTATAAAGAAGGGCCATTGCCCACTTTTAAGGGGTTGTCTCCCTCATATCAAGAACTCTTGTAATAGCAAAAATTATATAAACTCTCTCAAATGTCTGATTTCGGTCCACTCTTGTGTTCATCTCTTGAATTTATTCAATCAAGAAACACTCACATATTAGCAAATACACAAATCTATAGCAAACCACTGATTATCAATTGCTTCTTCATAGTATATTCATATATTTCTCTTCTCTATCAACTAGATTCAAGGCATAACCACATATCCTATACCTCACTCACAAATTTAATTGATTATCCAAATTCGGGGTAAACAGTTTGGCACCCACCGTGGGGCTAGGATAATAGCGGTCTTTTATCTTGATCTCTACCTTACCCATCGAAATAAAAAACATCTTCTGTTCGTCACTGAAAAAACAGACTAAATGGCTGACAGCGGGCAATCTGGTCACGTCAACAACAACGAGATCGTGGCTGAAAACGAAGGCAGCGGTCCATGGGGACTACCAAACCCCGCTGATCCTAACCCCGTTAATTCGAGGGAGGGCCTCAACCACCGAAACACCGTGGACCGGGAGAATGACGCCCAACCGGCTACCGACCCTTTAAATACACACAACTCAATTACTTTGTCCCGGACACAGGGCCGGAAAGAACCGGATACCCCGAATGATAATGTTGACTTACGTTTAATCTTTGAAATGTTGCAGGAACAGAGAGCGGCGATTTCCGAACAGGGAATCGTAATAGCTCGATTGCAAAATGGAGGGGATAAAACGACCTCGGATGAGGAAAAGGGTGTTGCTGAACCCAGAAGAGTTGAGGCACGGATGGTTGAGAGCGATGGGTCCAGAGCCGGGTCCTCCACCGAGGTTCTGAGAATGCTCGAAACTTTGGTAAAACGGGTAGACTCAACCGAGAAGAGGGTGGAAACGTACAACTCTCGGGTAGACCAAATCCCGGGGGCTCCGCCTTTACTGAAAGGGCCGGATTCGAAGAGGTACATCCAAAGGCCTTTTCCTTCGAGTGCAGCTCCAAAACTAATCCCGAAAAGGTTCAAGATGCCGGATATCCAGAAATATGATGGCACAACGGACCCACATGAACATATGACCTCATACACATGCGCTATAAAAGGCAATGATATGGAGGAGGACGAAATTGAATCGGTATTGTTGAAAACGTTCGGGGAAACTCTGTCAAAAGGAGCATTAACATGGTACGACCATCTGCCCGAGCATTCGATCACCTCTTTCGAAATACTTGTCGGTGCCTTCATCAAAGCTCACGCCGGTGCCAAAAAGGTGCAGGCCCATAAGGCTGGCATTTTCTGTATAGCCCAATGAGACGACGAGTTACTGCATGAATTCGTCAACCGATTCCAAAGGGAATGGATGGAACTCCCCCCGATTCCAGAAGAATGGGCTGCACAAGCTTTCACAAAGGGGCTCAATGTTCAGAGCTCAACGACGTCGTTTAAATTAAAGGAAAGCTTGCTGGAGTACGAGGCTGTGACATGGGTTGATGTCCATAACCGATACGAGTCGAAGATTCGGGTGGAGGATGATCAATTCGAGCTTCCCCTGGGGCTGATACATGTGAACAAAATTTTTGAGAGACCAAGTAAAGGTTACGAAACGAAGGCCGAATCGTCGAGTGAAAGGTATCGGCCATACTCCCATTCGGAGAAGCCAAGCTTTAGGTCGGAGAAATCAAGGGTTAGCCCAAGCCATTTCTCCGATCGGGGTAATAAACGGGTCGAGCGCCTGTCGAACAGTCGGGGTCTCTCATTCAGGAGCGATGCCAGAAGCTCTGCTGACAACAAGGATTTACCAAAGATATCGGAGTACAACTTCAACATCAGTACCTCGGGCCTCGTCTCGGCCATTGGATGTGTCCCGGATGTAAGATGGCCAAGACCTCTAAGGTCAGATTCGGGCCAACGGGACCCGAGCATGGTGTGTGTATACCATGGAACCCATGGTCACAGAACCGAGGATTATCGCCAGCTAAGAGAGGAGGTAGCCCGGTTACTGAAGAATGGTCATCTCCGAGAATTGCTGAGTGAATGAGCCAAAAGTCACTACAAGGAAAGGGAGGCTCATCGAATGGCCGAGCTAGTAGAACCCCAGTATGTAATCAACATGATAGTTGGGGGCACCGATTCCCCTCGAGGGCCGGTGATGAAACGGGCCAAGGTTTCTGTTGTTCGCGAAAAGCGCAGCCGGGATTATTTACCCGAGGGTTCCATCTCTTTCAGCAACGAGGATGCAGAAGGCATCATTCAACTGCACAATGATGCATTGGTAATTTCTGTACTTATCTTTAAAACTCAGGTCAAACGTATTTTGATTGACCCATGTAGCTCGGCCAACATCATCCGGTGGAGAGTGGTCGAACAGCTAGGGCTACTCGATCAGATCGTACCGGTAGCTCGGGTACTCAGCGGATTCAACATGGCGAGCAAAACCACAAAGGGGGAGATCTCGTTGCCGGTGAACATCGATGGCACTATCCAGCAAACAGTGTTCTATGTAATCGAAGGGGATATGAAGTATAATGCATTGCTGGGTAGAACTTGGATACATAGCATGAGGGCCGTGCCCTCAACATTACATCAGCTGCTGAAATTCCCAACCCCGGAAGGGATAAAAATGATCCGGGGTGAACAACCCGCTACCAGGGAGATATTCGCGGTCGAGGAAGCCAACCCCAAAAAATTGGTTCACGAGGAAGCAGATCTAACCAGAAGAGCGAACACCAAATAGCAATCAAAGCACACGGGTTTGGACCCGGGTATGAAGAGGACGATTTCGATGTACCCAGATCATTCGTCATGCCGGATAACTCGGATGCAACCAAGTCGACAGTAGAGGAGCTGAAGTAGATCATCTTGTTCGAATACCTACCGGACAGAAAGGTATACCTGGGCACGGGGTTAACCCCGGAGCTCAGGAACAAGTTAATTGAATTTCTTCGAGCTAACGCAGATTGCTTCGCATGGTCCCATATAGATATGACTGGTATATCACCGGAAGTAGCAACTCGCAAGCTCAGCTTAGACGGGAAGTTTCCCCCGGTGAAGCAGAGGAGAAGGCCCATGGCGGAAGCAAAACACGCCTTCGTAAAAGACGAGGTAACAAAGCTTTTAAAAATAGGTTCTATCCGGGAAGTAAAGTACCCTGACTGGCTAGCTAACGTGGTAGTGGTGCCCAAGAAAGGTAATAAATTTTGAATGTGTGTTGATTACAAGGATTTAAATAAAGCATGCCCGAAGGATTCATTCCCGTTGCCTCACATCGATAGAATGATCGATGTGACGGCCGGGCATGAGATGTTAAGTTTTCTCGATGCCTACTCTGGGTATAACCAGATTCGGATGCACTCAGAGGATCAAGAGAAAACATCCTTCATCACCCGATATGGGACTTACTGTTATAATTTCATGCCTTTGGACTAAAAAATGTCGGTGCAACTTACCAACGCCTAGTTAATGAGATGTTCGAACAACAAATAGGGAAAACAATAGATGTTTATATTGACGACATGGTGGTCAAGTCCCTAGAAACAGAGGACCATTTAAAACATTTGCAGGAAACCTTCGACGTGCTCCGCAAGTACAACATGAAGCTCAACCCGGAAAAATATGCCTTCGGAGTAAGGTCCGGCGAATTTCTGGGTTTCATGGTGTCAAACCGGGGGATAGAAATCAACCCGGACAAGATCAAGGCAATCGAGGATATCGAGGTGGTGAATAACGTCAAAGGAGTATAGAGGCTCGCCGGAAGGATATCGGCGTTGAGTCATTTCATATCGAGGTCTTCGAACAAGAGTCATCGTTTCTTCTCCTAACTAAGGAAGAAGAACAACTTCGTTTGGACACCGGAGTGCCAAAGAGCTTTACAAGAATTGAAGAGATACTTGTCTAGCCCCCCGCTGTTGCACACACCAAAGGCGGACGAGCCACTTTTTCTCGTCCGGAAATGTGACTGGTGTCAGAGACATGCTCCGATGATTTACCAGCCCGGGGAGTTACTGCATTCGGTGGTGTCACCTTGGCCTTTCATGAAATGGGGAATGGACATTGTCGGTCCATTACCATGGGAACCAGGTAAAGCCCGTTTCATTCTATTTATGACTGATTATTTCTCCAAGTAGGTTGAAGCGCAGGACTTTGAAAAAATCAGAGAGAAGGAAGTCATTGACTTCATATGGGACCACATCATCTGTCGCTTCGGCATCCCTGCTGAGATAACCTGTGATAATGGACCCCAGTTCGTGGGTGGCAAAGTCAATGATTTTCTCGAGGGATTGAAGATCAAGAAAATTGTATCAACCCCGTATCACCCGTGTGCAAACGGACAGGCGAAATCCACGAACAAGACAATAATCCAAAATCTGAGGAAAAACCTTGAAGCGTCAAAGCATCACTGGAGGGAAATATTACCGGAGGTGTTGTGGGCATACAGAACCACATCAAAATCAAGTACGGGAGAAACTCCTTTCTCGTTGGTCTACGGGGCTGAAGCCCTTATTCCCGTAGAAGTTGGTGAACCCACTCTCCGGTTCAGCTATACTACCGGGGAGTCAAACGAGGAGGCCATGGCCGTAAAACTCGACCTCACAGATGAGCTTCGTGAAAACGTGTTAGTACGTATTGCAGTCCAGAAGCAAAGAATGGAAAGGTACAACAACCGAAGAGCCAATTTTTGGCATTTCCAAGTTGGGGACTTGGTGCTTCGAAAAGTTACCTTGAACACCAAGAATCCCAACGAAGGAAAACTGGGTCCGAACTGGGAAGGTCCGTATAAGATAACCGGGATAATGGGCAAAGGATCGTATCAGTTGGAGTCCATAGACGAGCAACGGTTGCGCAACAATTGGAACGTGGCTCATCCGAAAAGATACTACTGTTAAGGTATGGACTCCCAATGTTTTCTATTTAACTTTTCTCTTTTTGCAGAAAAATCGAGAGCCGAATAAAGTTAGGATTTTGGCTTGAAAACACGAGTTGCACTCTTTTCCTTAGTGCGGTTTTGTCCCAAAATGGGTTTTCCAACAAATTTTTTAAGGAGGCAACAAGTACAATGTGTTACTCAACGAAGACGAAGACAGACGCCCGGAAACTCGGGGTCACACCCAACGAGTGGGGACTTAATAGCACTCACCCGATCTTGCAGCTAGGATAAGAGCAAGGGGACTATCACACCCACTCCGAAGTTTACCTCGGTTAGCTGAACTGGAGGCCGCCCTCAACAAAGTAAAACCGGACCTTCAATATTAGGTTCCGATGTAAGGACCAAACGATCAAAACGAATCGTGTCCACATGATATTTGCTACGGCAAAACCAAGAACCGGATCTTCTGCATTAGGTTCGAATGTAAGGACCAAACGATCATAATGAATCGTGTCCATTTAGTATTTGCTACGGCAGAAGCGGAAGGGAAAAATTCATTCTCATGTACACAAACGCTTGCAATGCAAAAATTATCGAAAGTTTGGATAAACGATATCTCGGATGTCTTCCTGTTAAAACAGTTCACCCCGGTGATAACCGCCGTATTTCGGCACCATTTCATTCATACACCCTATACCGAGCACTACGGTCGAAATTTGACAAAGGCAACAAGGTCATAGCGAACCGAGACAAAATCGTTAACTCCACAAATGGAAACTTTTACATCAAAATCCGGCTAAGGCTGAGACACAAGTGTCCGAAATATACCGGCCCTAAAAGTAGCCAAAAATACCGGCCCTAACAACGCCCGTCGTGATTCGGAGACGTCCAAATTCACAAAAGCGTAAGATAAGTCCCATGAGCAAACACTCCATAAAATTCCCGGACGACATATACCGGAGGAGGAGAAAAGCCGATAAATAGGCACAGTCAGAAATAGTGACTCCTTAAAAACGAACTGACAATTCAGGCGGAAATCATAACAAACATTCATTCAATGAAAAGAATCAAGGAAAATACATGTTCTATTTATACAAAGAATTTTACATCGGAGTCCACTACGAAGGCAAAAAATAAAAAGGCTAAGTACAGGCCCTAGCCTATCCGGAATGGCTAGAGCCGGAGCGTTCGGACACTGTCCGCTCAGAGTCGTCGGAGTCATCCCCAAGGGCACCCTTAGCCTCTTCTTCGACTCTTTTAGCCTCGATAATAAGGGTCGGAAGATCCGTAATCCATGCTCGGCTTGCTCAAGAGTGATCCTCCGAGACTTCCATTTTTCGTACTCGGCAGCGATAGTGGCATGAGCCTCGGCGGCCTCCACGCACTTCAGAGCCTCCTCCAACTCAGCCTCGGCCTGGGCTAACTTTGCCGCCAGAACATCCCGAGCCACTCCGAGGAAATCTTGCATGTGGATGGCCGACTCGAGCTCGGCCTTGAGGACATCATTAGCATTGGCCATCTCCTTAAGCTCGATTTTCAGATCATTGCATATCTAGGCCCTCTTCTCCGCCTTCTCCTCAAACACCCTCATGCACTTTTTGTACCGGGCACACTCTGATTCGAGCAGCCGGTTCCTCTCGGCCAAGCTCGCTGTCACGACCCGACTAGGGGCCGTGACGAGTACCCGATACTTGTACCGAGCACCCCTTCGCTATCCTGCATGAACAGTGGCACATTTTTTTTTCATTAATTGCTGTAAACTTTCTAATATCGCGCTACACCAGAACGCGAACCATTCAGAATACAATACATTGAACTGTACATAGCTGACTGTGTATATCTGTCTACGAGCCTCTAGACATAGTACATTTATACATAGGAAGGGCCGAGTACTGTCGCGCCCGAAAATACATACACAAAATAGTACCGATGATATAAGGCTCCGGAACAACTGGAGCGCTGCCCAATGCTGCAGATAGAGCCCTAGAAACCCGGTCTGTATACCTGCTAACCTGCGCGGCATGAACGCAGCGTCCACAAGAAGGGACGTCAGTACGAATAATGTACCGAGTATGTAAGGCATGGAAAACAATGCAAGCAATAACATAGAGTACAATCAATAATAATATCACGGAGCCATAGGGTGTATAACGAGGCAAGAACGTAACCTGTACATAGAGAGGCCCCTTTTCAGGCGGGCTATTGTATAGGCTTTCCCTTTTCGTCTTTGGAACGTTTCTTTTCATAGGCATAGGAGTCAACATTTTTATATTACTTATTCTCGTGCGCAGAAAACAGTACATTTTAGTAACGGTAGCTTTTACTCACGTTTTCGGACGCCGAATACAATCGGCTCTCCCAACCCCCTCGGTGTCCCTTATTCATGTATACAGAAAACAGTACAATTCAGTAGACAGTATCTTTCATTTACATTTACAGATGTCGAATACAATCGGCTCTCCCAACCCCCTCCCCAACGATGACCCAACATATTACATCACATATGTATCACGCATTATATATATATATATATATATATATATATATATATATATACAGACGCCGCGTACGGCTCATCCCATATCCCGCGTCCGGGCATCCCGCGTCCAGGATGAAATCCAGCTGAATCAGGCGGTGATATAACAGTGGCCCTTCCCTTCTTCCCCACATACACGTACATTTACTCATCCTTTATGCATATACATGTCTTATATACAGTTACTTTGTCATATATATATACATACCCATACAGGTATACCCGTTTTATATATATACATATGTCATATAAACGCACAAGAGAGCCAAGGAAAATCATGTATCCATCGGAGTGACATAAGGTCGGTGACCTCCGATTACATTACGGAATGCTAGTGATAGCTTTGTCTCACCTTGAAGGAACAAGTATTTTAAGGCGAAACTATCGACGGAAAATAGTGTTACAGTAACCGAAAATGAAATCTTAGGTATTTTAGAAAATAAGTTATAAATAGAAAATATAAATATGATTCAAAAATTAGTTTATCGCTTTCATGTTTATATGAAGTACTTGGCTTAGTCGTAGAGTCGTTCCGGTCGTACTTATCATAGCTACATTCTCTTGTCCGACATTGTCATCATCATTATCATCATAGAAACACTCCCGCTGGAGTAGTCAAAGTACTTATCACTTGGTGACTAAATCGAGATCGAAGGCCCCCTTTGGATTCACTTCAAGTACGTTAACTAAGATTATAGGAAGATCCGAGAGTAACGGGCCCACCTCGGGCCGGAAGAGGTAGCGTATACAATTTACCCATAGTACGTGTCATAGCGTTACTTGTATGAGTCTTAGGGTAATCTGGTCCCACTTAGGCAAGTTATAGGGGTCTAGAAGGTCTTTTCATCATTTTGCACACTTTTTACTTCAATTCAATTGAACAAAAAGTTGAAAACTTTAGGTGCGGATTTCGGGGATTAGGGTTGTCCCCGAGACTCGTACCCGACTTCTTTTAGTTAAGACATGCCATAGAAAGAAGGGTGAAGCCTTACATACCTTTTTCCGCTCCTTTAGCTACTCCAAATTCGAGTCACAATCTCGTCAAAATCTGCGATTTGGTCATTTTCACCAAAACTCTCATTAGCATACTTAGAGTTAACACCTTAAGGAAACAATTGGCTACCGAAATTTCGGCAGCATTTCCTCTGTAAATACACCATCCTCGACATTCAATATAACCAAATTCTTGACAAACACAATCCGGGAATTCAAACCCGGCCAAACTATTAACATAATCAACAATCATCCTAGCAATTCACATTTTCGACT
Organism: Lycium barbarum; assembly: GCF_019175385.1. Lineage (NCBI taxonomy): Eukaryota > Viridiplantae > Streptophyta > Magnoliopsida > Solanales > Solanaceae > Lycium > Lycium barbarum. The sequence continues at coordinate 42,240,983 of NC_083337.1, forward strand.
CACGATACATTATATCAATTTACTACTTTCTTCAACACTTTCCAACTCCCATAAAATCAATAACAACCTTATATATATAGTCCAACAACATCATTCTAACATCATGACGTTTCATACATGCAAGAACATAACATTCAATTCACCTCACCTTCCGAAACAAACTTCCAATTACTAATATTTTACTAAGTTCATTATGCTTCTACTTGTAATATAAGCTCCACAACACGACGATCGGCATACTAATTAAGACTTGCTCACTATCCATTCATCAAACACACACACACGGCCATTTGCAACTACACACTACACGGCTATACCATGCACACACACAACTTCAATTTTTCCATTTTCCACATCTCATCCACAACAATAGCAACCAAACACTTGACAACAATTGAAATGTAATTCCTACACCTAAATGTACATACACGGCCATATACTATATTCCTCTACTTCAAGAATTTCATCCATTTTTGCCTACTACAACACATATAATCTATGCATAACACATAAAACAAGGTTAGAATTTACCTTTCTTCTTCAACTTCTCACTTGCCTAACTCTTGGCAACTTGGATGATTTTGAACCTTTCTTGCTCCAACAACAACTCTACCTTGTTAAGCCCCCTTTGCTTGGTAGGAAATGATTTTTGAAGGAATTTTTATCAATTTCTCTTGGAAATTCTCCCTTGGCCGAAAGCCTCAAGGGTTTTTCTCCTTCTTTCTTTGTTCTTCTTTTCTTGAAATTTCTAGAAATTGTTATGATAAAGATGACTTGGTCATCTTATTTAACTACATACTTTGACCCACTTTGGGCCTAGCCCATGGGTATGGCCGGTTGGGCCTATGATTTTGTCTTAAAAAATTAATTCAAGCCCACTTGAATTTTTAGCTAGTTTATGTAATTCATGAAGCATTTTTCCAATTTCCAAATTTGCCCTTCGCCTTTCTCCATATTTCCACTTCAAAATTTTTGTAAACAACTTGTACACCAAACAAGATCAAACTTATAATCTTGCTCTTAATCTCCCGCAATTACCTTAAATTATCCGAATGCGAAAAATGCGGGATATAACACTCGCAGCATCAGACTTCACCGAATCCAGCTCCCCCCAGAGTTGAGAAAGGGTGGTTTCGAGCTCATCAAGCCTCAAGGAAAATTGAGCGTTATCTTGGCTAAGGACGATCTTGTCCGCTTCGAGACTCCGGTTGTATTAAACCATCTCGGCCAGCTCACCCTTCAATCGACGGTTTTCAGCCTTTGTTGCATCGAGCTCGGGTCGGAGGTTGGAAAGAGAAACTACTCGGTTCAGCTCCTCCTCCTTCTCCCGAAAAAGGTGTAGATATTTCTCCGTTTCCCGGCCTTGGGCATCCAGTTGGCCCTTGAGATCGTCCACCTCTTGCTGGGCACGGACGTAGGCTTCGTTAACAAGCACCACACTCTCCAAAAAGAAGCTAGTCAAACACTTTTCATAAAAGAAATGTTTTCAAGAAAAGCATGCAGGGACTGTTGACAAAACTTACCCGATTGCCCGCGTGCATACCCTCTTTGATGAGGCACTGCTAAGAGACCCCGTTCATCTTTCGTTTATCCAAGTTCGAGATAAGGGGCCTCAGGTAGCTCGTCCACGCCCACCGAGCGAGAGAGAAAGCTGCAATCCTCGGGAATGGTGATCACAGTCGACCTCGTCCTCCTCGGCTCCACACTTGGGGCCGGAAAGGTTCGGACCAAGCTATCCCTAGCACCGGACTCGGTGGCCCGACCAACCTCCCTCGTGGCTCGAGGGATCTGGAGATGTTTGAAACCCGCGGCTTCCCCGGTTGCTGAAGGAGTGCTCGAGAACATGTCCTCAAACTCATCCGGCCTCGAAGCCGGAGTTGGAGAACCTGGAGCGGCCTCAGCAGCTTCAGCAAAAACAGGGGGCTTCGTAGTTGCAGCAGTCTCATAGTCGGGCAACGGGCCAGTGACCGTTGGAGCTTCGTTCTCGGGGGCAGGCTCGGTTCTTTGATCAGCTTCGGCAGCTGCCGCCCTCCAGATCTACTTTCCCTTTGCAGGGAGGTGTCTTCGGAAGAAGCTTCACCTGAAATGTCGACGAAATCAATCGACCTTAGAGGAGTCGGGTAAAGAATTTCTTCCGCACCTGTGGGTAACGCCGGAACCAAAGGTCCTTATATAGCTGAAGGAAGAGGTGAAGCGGTGATACCCTCTTCCGGAACAGGAGCCACGGAAGGGGCCGCACTGATACTCCGAACGAGGAGCTAGGGCTCTGCTTCATGCCGTAAAGCCCTAACGATGCTCCTCGACCTTTTCTTTGTTTTCTGCCCTTTGTCCGAGGGCCTTTTTCTTTTGGCGGCGGCAGCAAGGATGCGAGATGCACCCGCCGAATCAAACTCAGGTACCGACGTTGCGGGTTCGGCTGAAGACTCCTGCCTTGGATCCACTGAGCCCTTAGGTAAACCGAAAAAGCGAAGGTGTTACAGAAGGATAGAAGATGCGACAAATACGGATGGAAGCAAAGTATTACCGTGGTTCTGGGCGACCCACCGGCTGCGTGACAGGTGACCCCATGACCGGTCATCGTGGGCATGTTGGCTGAGGAGAGCAGTAATCCAGTCGTGGATATTCCGGACGACCGGAGAAATCCAACCCACGGCTAATATGGATAAGAAGACAAGTAGTGAGAAAGTGGAACTGAAGTTTGACAAAACATACAGAGGCAATTATTAGAAGGGTTCAAACTTACGCTTATTGTTCCACCTTTCCGGAAAAGGCATGTAATTGTCCGGAATGATGTCCGAGGTCCACACTCAGACATATCGCTCCAACCATCCCCTATCTCTATCTTCGTCCATTTTTGAGAAAAATGGATTCCGGCAATGCTTGGCAAGTTTTATTACGCCACCCCAGAACAACCTCGAGGAATATAAACGCATCAAGTGGGCCAGCGTGAGCTCCTTCTCGGCATTATTGGCCACCAGCCGTAGGCAAGCCACAACCCTCCAAACGATTGGACCAATCTGTGCCAAGGTTACGTTACAGGTCCAACACATGTCTAAAATGACCGAATCGACCGGGGGATCGAGCTTGAGAGTGAATAGGTAAGTGTAAACATACAAAAACCTTCCCGGTGATCAGTGACTGATTCGCTTGGCCCGGGGGAAAAAACTTGGACTGAACGGGTGTCCCACCCGCAATCAGCCGGGACCAAGTCGAGTTTTTCCTCGGTAATTGACGCAGGATACCGTCTCACATGAAATCCTCTATCGGATACCCGGGAAGGTTTCTCGACCTCAAAATCTTTGTTGAAATTGGGTTTGGCCGGTATAATGTCCAAGGCGGTGGGCTCGAAAGTGCTCTTTGCCTTAGGTGGAGAAGTAGGCTCGGTTCCTTGAGACAAAACCGAGGGAATATCATGGGAAGTTGTCTCAGACATTTGGAGATTACGAAAGGATACTTCGCAAAATTCGAAAGAAAAGTTAAAAGGTGGAGTAAGGGAGCAGACAGGGAATTCAAAAATGGCAGAAAACTTGAGGAAGAAGCAACAACGCAGAAGAGCAACTATTGAAGAAGTTGGTAAAATCGTTTCCTTTTTGCGTAGTACAAATAGCGAATCAACAAATAATGAGAGTTGAAAGATGAGAAGTGGAGAAGTGAAGAACTTCAGAAGAGAGAAAGTGAATGGAAGGGTCGAAATGTTTGAATGAAGAGGTAAAGAGCCTTATATAGGCATGGGAATGGAACGGTTACCGATGCCAGCCAACCAGGGGGAGCCACGTGTCCCATAATTAATGAGGAATGACCTGAAGCGACGTGCGTTACGGCGGTTGTCAGAGTTGACCATCCGGAATAAGACACATGACCGAAGAAAAGGGGACGTGACGCAACTGTTCCCGCCAAAATAAGGAGATAACAACGGACAAACGGAGTCACCGATTTCTTGATGCATCCACTTCCCGTTACTCCGATAAATATACGATCCGGGAAGTGTGGGGACTATCTGTATACGGTAAAAATCGGTTACGCGTTAAATCGGTGAGACCAGGAACTGAAGGAAGAAGGGGACAAGAACATGCACGAGGACTTTCATTCTGAACCGGAGAAAAGCTTAGACTGGAGCCAAGGAAGGGCATCATTTGATTCGGTTTCTTCATGGCCGAGTTGGTCGTTGCCATTGGTCCGCTTGGTCATAGCCGTTAGTCCGTTTATTCATGGCCGTTGGTCCGGGAGATCCGTTTGGGCGATTGCCACGCGTCGATAACGTCCTGTCATGCTCAACTGCCAATCGTACGGGTGTTAGACCGTACGACCAACCTAACCCAACCTAATCCAATTCAGAGTTTTTCTTTATTTTATAGTTTTCTCTTATTGTTGGCTCCCTCGTATCAAGAACTTTTGTAATAGCAAAAATTATATAAACTCTCTCAAATGTCTGATTTTGGTCCACTCTTGTGTTCATCTCTTGAATTTATTCAATCAAGCAACACTCACATATTAGCAAATACACAAATCTATAGCAAACCACTGATTATCAATTGCTTCTTCATAGTATATTCATATATTTCTCTTCTCTATCAACTAGATTCAAGGCATAACCTCATATCCTATACTTCACTCACAAATTTAATTGATTATCCAAATTCGGGGTAAACATATACCCCAAAAGTTGATATTACAGTTAAACTATACCGCCAACCTATTACATACCTGAACATCTCAAAAGTGAATTTAATACCCCCTGATGCACACATAACCAGTTGCACAAGGGTAGGTGTAATACACTAGCCCACCACGTCAGCACCACGTCTGCGCCACATCAGATTTCTTTTAAATTTTAAATTTTAAATTCTTTTTCTTTTCTTTTAGTTAAAATTTTATTTATAACCTCTCAGCCCCACCTCCCTTTTTCTTCATCTTCTCGTGCAATTTCTTCATTGTTGTTCTCCAGTCCATTTGAAGGGCAGTTCGTGCAATTTCTTCATTGTTTAACAACAATGATGAAAATTTCTCATGTCCATTTGAAGGGCAGTTCGTGCAATTTCTTCATTGTTTAATAACAACGAAGAAAATTTCTCCAGTTCATGCAATTTCTTCATTGTTTAACAACAATGAAGAAATTTTCCCATTTGAAGGGTAGTTCGTGCAATTTCTTCATTGTTGTTAAAAGTCTATTTGAAGGGCAATTCGTGGAATTTCTTCATTGTAGTTACATATTGTTTCTTAAACTTGGACGAATTTGAGTGTAAGTGGGACGAATTTGAGGAGGAATTGGATGATTTGTTCCTCAATTCAGTTTTTCTGGTGGGGTGATGGTGGGTGTGGGCATTTTTCCGGTGGGGTGGTGGTAGGAGTGGGTGTGGATGGTTAGGGTTGGGGATGAAGAAGAAGAGGTGGAGGAGAAGAGGGTGGGGTGGGGTGGGAATTATTTTTTTATTGTAATTAAAATTTATTTTTGCTTTAATTTTATTCTCACTCTCCTATTATTTAATTATAATTTTTTTTGTGCCGCATCAGCTCAGAAGGTGGAATTAATATCACTTTTTTATATATTAGGTGTGTAATAGGTCACTTTTAAAGTTTAAGTGTGCTATCAACTTTTGGGATATAGTTTAGGGGTCAATTTATGTGTTTTGCCATGAGTATAATTGTTTTGTTCCTTTGAATCCAACATATTCAATAGACACACTTTATCAGTATTCATGTGCTAAACTAAAACAAGTGGTAATTCAATAGTCTAAATGAAATTTCTTACAAATTCAATGAGTTGTAAACATATAAGCCTAAGTTTTATATACAGCCCTTCCCTCTGTTTTTTGTGTGGATAGTTACATCTCCTCTGCGGAAATTTCATGTGTCATCAACTTTTAGTGAAACTTCCACATTGACATTTTTGAATTAAAATATTCTCTTCTTTTAGAAAAAAGAAAATTTGATATATAGAAACAGCCTCAATAAATTAAGAGAAAGAGAAGTAATTATAATCATTTTTGAAAAGCAAAGTCAAAAGCGCAATCTCGCATATAGTGACAAAAGATTAGGTCCTAACTACATTAATTTACTAATAACATTTCATAATAGGAAGGATTGTTCCACCAACTATTACAAGTGCGATAGTATGCTGCAACTCATTACTATTTTACTTAAAAAAAAAAAGGCTTTGCTGCAATAAATTAAAGAAGGCTATCAAGTGAACCACCAACCTATTTCCCTACTATCAGACCCCACATACACCAACTCCCACCTGTCAAAAGCGAAGGAAAAAAAAAATAGTTTCTATATTATCAAATTACTTAGAAGATACTTATAACTAAATACTCGTAAAAAATAAATTAATGACTTAAATGATAAGGCATTTTACCTACTATAGTAAATTTTAAAAAACAACAATAATATGAAAACACATTTATATGGTTAGTATTATAAAAAAAAAAAAATGGTTAGTGCATAGATTAAATTGAAAAAATAGATCTTCTTCCAATAGAAAGAAGAAGAAAAACCTGAGTTTTTGAACTTCTTTATGGACAATACTTTCTTCCATTCTAAACGACAAGTAACACTTTAGTAGCGAGCAGAAGATGGATGATGAAGAATAAAGGCAAGTTGCAAGTAGAGAACCATAGAGGTGTTAAAAGTATTGTTTACCCCAAATTTGGATAATAATTAAATTTGTGAGTAGGTATAGGATATGTGGTTAAGCCTCAATCTACTTAATGCAAAAAAAAAAGGAATATATGGATATGATATGAAGAGAGCAATAATGATCAGAGATTCGCTATAGATTTATGTGTCTACTAATATATGAGTGTCACTTAATTGAACAAATTTAAGAGATGAACACAACGAATTCGGATCAAAATACGATATTGAGTGAGATTTGTATATATTTTCTAGTACAAAATGTTCTTGATATGAGGAAGCCAAATCCCCAAAAGTAAGGCAATGAGCCCTATTTATAGTATTGCCCCATGGGCTTCATACAACATGAGAAACTAAAAAATAAAGAAAAAACTCTGAAATGGATTGAGTTGGGTTAGGTTGGCCGTACGATCTGACACCCGTACGATTGGCAGTTGAGCATGATAGGACGTTATCGACGAGTGGCAATCGCGTAACGGATCTCCCGGTCCAACGGCCACGATCAAACGGACTAACGGCCACGATCAAACAGAGGAATGGCCATGATCAACTTGGCTATAGGAAAATCGGACCAAACAATGTTCTTCCCTTTCCTCGGTTCAAGCACTCCTCCGATCCAGAAAGTAAATCTCCATACCCGTGTTGATCTCTTTCTTCCCTCGGTCACCGGTCTCATCGGTCTAACATATATTCGATTTTTACCGTATACAGATAGTCCCCACACTTTCCGGACCGAAGTTTTATCGGAGTAATGGGAAGTGGATGAATCAAGAAACCGGTGACTCCATTTATCCGTTGTTATCTTTTCATTTTGGCGGGAACCGTTGCGTCACGTCCCTCTGCCATCGGCCACGTGTCTCACCCCGGACGGTCCAATCTGACAACCGCTGCAACGCACGTCACTTCAAGTCATTCGTCATTAATGATGGGACACGTGGCACTCCCCGATTGGCCGGGAACTGTAACCGTCTCAACCCCATGTCTATATAACGTCTTCCAACGCTCCATTTTTCCATTTTACGATCCCCTTAATCTCATCTTCAATCCTTCATTTTTTACAGCTTCAGTTCTTCATTTCTTCTTCATTTCTTCTAACGCTCCATTTTTCCATTTTACGATCCCCTTAATCTCATCTTCAATCCTTCATTTCTTACAGCTTCAGTTCTTCATTTCTTCTTCTCACTTACCATCTTCCAATTCACATCTCTCGTTTATTTGTTGCTTGTAGTACGTAAAAAGGAATGATTCTGCCAACTTCTCCACTTTAACCATTTTTGGTGAGTAGGCTGCTACTTCTCCCTCTCGTTTTCTGCCATTTTGAATTCTCTGTCTGTTCTCTTACTTCACTTTTTAACTTCTCTTTCGAATTTTGCCAAATCTTTCTTCATAATCTCCAAATGTCTGCTAACACTGAAACCACTTCCCACGATATTCCCTCGGTTTCATCTCAAGGAACCGAGCCAACTTCTCCACCTAAGGCAAAAAGCACCTTTGAGCCCACTGCCTCGGACATGATACCGGCCAAACCTAACTTCAACAAAGATTTTGAGTTCGAAAAACCTTCTCCAGTATCCGATAGAGGGTTTTATGTGAGACGATATCCCTCGTCCATTACCGAGGGAAAACTCGACTTAGTCCAGGCTGATTGCGGGTGGGATACCCGTTCAGTTCATGTTTTTTCCCCCGGGCCAAGCGAATCAGTCACTGACCATCGGGATGGTTTCTTATACGTTTATACTTACCCTTTCACTCTCAACCTCGACCCCCCGATCGATCCGGTCATCTTAGACATGTGCCGGACCTATAACGTAACCTTGGCACAGATTGGTCCGATTGTTTGGAGGGTCGTGACCTGCCTCCGACTGTTGGCCAATAATACCGGGAAGGAGCTCACGCTGTCCCACCTGATACGCTTATATTCCCCGAGGTTGTTCAGGGGTGGCCTAATAAAACTCTCAAAGCGTAGCCGGAATCCATTTTTCTCAAAAATAGACGAAGATAGAGACAGGGGCTGGTTGGAGCGATATGTCCGGGTGCGGACCTCCGACATTATCCCGGACAACTGCATGCCTTTTCCGGAAAGGTGGAATAATAATCGTAAGTATGAATTCTTTTAATAATTGCTTGTGTGTTTTGTTGAACTTCAGTTTATCGACCTTCTCACTACTCTTCTTATCTATGTTAGCCGTGGGTTGGATTCCTCCGGTCATCCGTGATCTCAACGAATTGGTTACTGTTCTCCTCAGCCAACATGCCCACAACGATCGGATGTGGGGACACCTGTCACGTGGCCGATGGGTCGCCCAGAACCATGGTGATACCCGGCTTATATCCGTATTCATTGCATCTTCTACCCTTCTGTAATATCATCGATTTTCAGGTTTACCTAAGGGCTCGGTAGATCCAAGGCCGGAGTCAGCAACAAAACCAGCAACATCGGCGCCCGAGTTCGATTCAGTGGGTGCATCTCGTATACTTGCTGCTACTGCCAAGAGATAAAGGCCCTCGGACAAAGGGCAGAAACCAAAGAAAAGGGCGAGGAGCATCGTTAGGACTTTAAGGGATGAAGCAGAGCCCGAGTTCCTCGTTTGGAGTATTAGTGCGGCCCCTTCCGTGACTCCCATTCTGGACGAGGGCATCACTGTTTCACCCCTTCCTTCAGTCGAGGAAGGACTTTCGTTTTCGGCATTACACACAGGTGCGGAAGAAATTATTTACCCGACTCCTCTAACGTCGATTGAATTCGTTAATATTTCAGGTGAAGCTTCTTCCGAAGAAATCCCCCTGCAAAGGACAAGAAGATCCGGGGGCAGCTGCTGCCGAAGCTGGTCAAAGAACTGAGCCGGCCCCCGAGAGCGAAGCTCCAACGGCCATTGGCCCGTTGCCCGACTACGAGACTGCTGCAACTACGGAGACCCCTACCTTTGTTGAAGCTACTGAGGCCTCTCCAAGTTCTCCAACTCCGGATTGAAGGTTGGAAGAGTTTGAGGACATGTTCTCGGGCACTCCTCCTCCAACCGGAGAAGCTGCTGGTTTCAGACATCGCCCGATCCCTCGAGCTACTAGGGATGCTAATCTAACCACCGAGTTCTGTGCCAGGGATAGCTTGGTCCGTACCTTTCCGGCCCCAAGTGTGGAACTGAGGAGGACAAGGTCGGCTGTGATCACCGTTCCCGAGTATTTCATCTTTCTTTCTCACCCGGTGGGCCTGGCGAGCTACCTGAGGCCTCTTGTCTCGGACTCGAACAAACGAAAGATGAATGCAGTCCCTTGGCAAGGCCTCATCAACGAGGGTATGCACGCGGGCAATCGGGTAAGTTTATCAACCATCCTTGCATGATTTCATTGAGAATTTTAATCTCATTTATTCAAGTTTTTGACTTCATTTGCAGAGTGTGGTGCTCCTCACTGAGGCTTTCGTCCGTGCCCAGCAAGAGGTGGACGATCTCAAGGGTCAGCTGGGTGAAGGAGGATGAGGTGAACCAAGTAGTTACTCTTTCCAACCTCCGACCCGAGCTCGATGCAACAAAGGCCGAAAATCATCAATTAAAGGGTGAGCTGGCAGAGATGGTCGAATATAACCGGCGTCTCGAAGCGGACAAGATCGGCCTTAGCCGAGACAACCCTCACTTATCCTCAAGGCTTGGTGAGCTTGAAACCACCGTCACTCAACTCCGGGAGGAGCTGGACTCTGTCAAGTCCGATGCTATGAGCATGGCTGAGAGGCATCGGCTGCTCGAATCTGAGAATGCCCGGTACAAAGAGCGTATGAGGGTGCTCGAGGAGAAGGCGGAGAAGAGTGTCACACCCCGACCTTACTAGGGTGTGATGGGCACCCGACCCCATACTTGGAGCCGAGCGAACCCGCTGACTCTTATTACATATATAAACTCTGGAATCAATTCAGAATAAAATACATAGTAAGCTCTCAATTTTTTTTTCTTTTTATAAGTAAAGTCTATCATCATATAGGACCCGTGACGTGAAACATAATACCATATCGACGGGCGAAGCCGTCTACAAAGCTGACACTCTATACCCACGACTCTGTCTGCAAAGTCTCTAACATAGAACAAAACATCATAGCATAGTACGCTGACTCGGCTACACTCCAGGGCCAAATGGAGCTCGCCAACTTCGCTGGAACATCTTCTATAATGGCTTCGGCTCATCTGGGTGTACCTGCGCGGCATGAAACGCAGCCCCCCGAAGAAGAGGGGTCAATACGAGTGATGTACTGAGTATGTAAGGCGTGAACGACAATACAAGGAGAGGTACCAGTGGAGATAATCACAAGGGAATCATATGGCATCTCGTAGGGAACATATCACGGCATATCATATCGTGTCATATCATATCATGTCTTACCGTATCATATCCTGTCGTATCATGTCATATCATATCATATCATGTCATAGGGAGTCATATAGTGTATCATAGGCTGATTGAAATACATGTACATATGAATGCCACTTAGGGCGGAAACCATACATGCTTATCGGGTCATATCATATCATAGCACCGAACAAGTCGGCTCGCCCACATTGCGCCGAAATATGTCGGCTCGCCCATATATCCCGCGTCCGGGATGATAATGCCAGCTGACCAGGTGGCGATGAAACATGTTTCCCTTCCCCATATCCCCATATACATGTATCCCTTCCCCCCTCCCATATACATATATAGCATGCATGAGAGCCCAAGGAAAGTCATGTGTCTATCGGAGTGACGTAAGCTCGGTAACCTCCGATTGTATTATGAAATCATCATGGTCATCATGTCATGCCTTGAAGGAACAATTATAAGGCGAGACTATCAATGAAGAACATTATCTAGGGAAAATATAAAACAGGATCATAACATATTACTTCGTGTACTTTAAAACCTTTAAAACAGTCATTATCCAAAAGTAGCTTAACATTTCATATCGTCGTATTCATGGTAAGAACATATCCTTGGCATATTCGTCATAGACACTTTATCATGTCTGGCTTCATTATTGTCATCATAACTTCGTAGTCTTTGTTTTAGTTATAAAAACTTTCAAAATCGTAAAACTTGGATTTTGGAGAAAAATGTATATTTTGGAAAACATTTATAACTTTTGGAAAGGAAATCATGTTTTAAATTCACAACTTCTAGCTTTTGAAAACAAGGACGTTATGGGGAACATTTATAAAACTACATCATAGGATTCATGCCATAGAAAGAAAGGGCTTAGCCTTACATACCTGCGTCGCGCCTTACTAGCTACGCTTATTCGTCCAACTTGTTAATCTACATTCAAAGGAGTTCACACATTCATTAGATCTTTTGTCATATACTTGCCTTAACCTTTCAAGCACATTCATTTATATTCTGCCGGAATTTCGGCAGCATCTCCCCTGTAAATACACCACCCCCGAGATTCTAACTCGGCCAAATTTAGCAACAACAATCCGAGAATGGAACTCGGCCAAACCAACAACAATATTAGCAATTCATTCTAACAACATTCCAACATTCAATTCAATTCAATTCAATTCAATTCACATAATCTTTCCACGACTTAATTAACATATTGCTTTGCCCCAAAACACTCCAATTCAACAACAACCGTGTATGTCATCATCATTCATGTATGCTAACTTCAACAACAACCTTCATTCTTCATCACATAATCCATAACGACGACAACTCGAATGTCAAATAACATCGATTTACCTTAACTTACCAAAACGCCTCTTATTTGACCATAACCTCTTCTTACATATTTTCATGCATTTTCATCCATCTTTTTTCTATTTATTACAATAACAAGCCACATACTACATATAATTGATTCAATCCTCTCACACAACACAACACATTTCTTTCTGTAAGATTCACAAACTACACCAACAAACCACACTTTAACAACATTATTATCATAATTACAAGAAACTACATTTGATTCAAATTGGCTTCCAAAAACAGCCCGCAACAATTATGAGACCAACTTGGACCATTAAACTCTCATTTACATCACATAATCCACAACACAATAACCCAAACATACTAAATAAAATTAGTTCAATCTTGGACATGCAAAACAATCAATTTTCGGCCACAACAACAACACCCTATTTTCATGAATTTCCATCCTTTTCCATACATTGCAACAACAACAACTAACATACTACATAGAATTCATCCATTCTCTTCCAAATCACACTATGACCACACGACCACAACTACATATACACGGACAACTATTCAACATCCATATTTTCATATTTTTCATGAGTTTCATTCGCTCCTACGCACCACAACATACACAACCATACATAACATATAAAAGAAGATTAAGTTCTTACCCTTTTTCCTCAATTTCCCACTTGGCTAGAATGTTGATCTTGCAACAATAAATGTTCTACTTGTTCCAATGACCTCTTCTACTTGCTAGGGACCTTCCAATTAGTAGAGAGTAATTTTTGAGAAATTTTTCCAAGGTTCTTGTTTCCTCCAAGCTTGGCCGAAATTGGCCCTTTATTTTTCTTCCAAAGTGTCTTCTTTTTTTTCTTTGTTTCTCTTGAAATTTCTAGAGTTGTAAATGATGAATTGTCTTGTTTTTTCAAGACTCATACATATATATATATATATATATATATATATATATATATAGTTATAGTGGCATGTGAGGGGCACATTCCTCTCTCTAGACTTTTCTCTTCTTTTCTCTTTTTTTTTTTTCCATTTTTCCTTTTCTAGAGTTTTCTTGAAAAAGATGACTTGGTTGGCTTCTCTTGCAAGCTTTGTCCATACATGTACATAATTAACCCCCATTAAATAAAAATGTGGACATATAGGGGCATGCCACACGGCCAAGGGCCCTTCAAGAACATTCTTGATATATATATTTTTTTGTGAAATTCCCATTTTGCCCCTATTCTTTCCGCAATATTACCATGAACCCTTTTGCGAATTTTCCTTCTTACCCTTGGCCTTTCTCAACATTTCCATTCTAGTAATGTCTATAATTGATATTTATAACCAACTTGTACATTAACATAATTTTTTGAAAATAGCCTTACCCTTAACTTGCCACAACTACCTTGGAATATCCGAACGTTTAAAATATGGGATATAACAAAGAGGGCCCAAATATGTGATGATCTAAAAACCGAGCTCCAGGAGATGGTCGATGCTAATGACACTCTCAAGGCCGAGTTCGAGTCGTACATTCAAATGCGAAGTGTCCTCGAAGAGGCTCGGGATGTTCTGGTGGCAAAGCTAGCCCAGGCCGAGGCTGATTTGGAAGAAGCTCTAAAGAGCGTGGAGGCCGCCGAGGCCAATACTACTATTGCTGCTGAGTATGAAAAGTGAAAGTCTCGGAGGATCACCCTTGAGAAAGCCGAGCATGGCTTTGCGGATCTTCCGGCCCTAATCCTTTAAGCAAAAAGAATCGAGCAAGAGGCTAAGGGTGCCCCCGGGGCTGACTCCGTCGACTCCGATCGGATAGTGTCCGAGCACTCCGGATCCAGTCATACAGGATAGATTAAGGCCTGTACTTAGCTTTTTATTTTTTTGTCTTTGCGGGAGTCCCCAATGTAAAATCCTTTGTATAAATAGAACATGCGTTTTTCTTGATTCTTTACTTTGTTTGAATGTTTGCTATGATTTCTGCCCAAATTGTTGGTCCGTTTTAAGGAGTCATTATTTCTGACTGTGCCTAAATATCGATATTGCCCGTGGGACTTATCTTATGCTTTGTGAATTCAGACGTCTCCGAATCACGTTGAACATTTTTATGGCCGGTATTTTTCGGACACCTGAATGTCAGCCTTAGCTAAATTTTGATGTAACAGTCCCCGTTTGAGGGGTTAACAATTTTGGTTCGGTTCACTATGACCTTGTTGCCTTTGTCGAATTTCGACCGTAGTGTCTGGAATAGGGTATGTGAATGAAGTAATGTCGATATACAGCGATAATCATCAGGGTAGTGTTTTAATCAAGAAGACATCCGAGATATCGTTATCCGAACTTTCGATGATTTTTGTATTGCAAGTATTCGTACATACATTATGGGAATTTTGTTTCCTTCTGCTTTTGCCGTAGCAAATACTAAATGGACACGATTCATTCTGATCGTTTGGCCCTTACATCGAAGCCTACTGCAGAAGGTCCGGTCTTGGCTTTGCCGTAACAAATATTGAGTGGGCACGATTCATTCTGATCGTTTGGCCCTTACATCGAAGCCTTATATAAAAGGTCCGGTTTTGTTTTTGTCACGACCCAACCCCGTGGGCCGCGACTGGTACCCTAACTGGGTACCCATACGTACCTACCCGACCGAATTTCGAATCATAAATTTTTTTTTTTTTTTTTTTTAAAAACAGAAATTACAAAAGTAGGCCGATACAATTACGGCACGCGCGTAACTTACATATATATATATACATATACCTGAACATACAGACATTTACAGATAAGCCGACAAGGCTAACATACAGACGAAACCCGTAACCCACATATCCATCTACAGGCCTCTACAGACATACAGAATCATATGACGGGACAGGGCCCCGCCGTACCCAGAATATACATACACACGGGGTACACAGAAGACAGAAAATATATACCAAAAGATATGCTCCGAGTCAAAGGAGCTCTTCGAATGGCAGAGTCAGAACCTACGCTGGCGGCGTGTCACCTGGCGCGTCTGTACCTGCGGGCATGTAGCGCAGCCCCCGAAGAACGGGGGTCAGTACGAAAAATGTACCGAGTATGTAAAGCAGAAACATAACAGATATAAACATAGTCCGAACCGGAGTCACAGAAATATAACGGACAGAACCATAAATCAGACTGACGGACAGGGTTATGATCCAGACAGACATACAGAATCGTGTTCCATACAAATAAACAGAATTATAGTTCGGACAGACAGACGGAATCATAATACGGACGGACGGGCAGAATCAGAACCCATACGGACATACAGAGTCAGAATCCATAAGGACATACAGAAATAGTCGAAGCACAGACGGACAGACAGTAGTATGTCGGACAGAATTATGCATGCAGAGTAGCACAGAGTCATACAAAATCATACAGAGGCGTGTGCTTTATAAGTACAGATAGCACACGCATATATTCATACAGATCCCGGCCCTGTCTGGGGGCGCGGTAACAGAACCCGGCCCTCTTAGTACGGGACGCGGTGGACAGACAGAATCAAATCAGATCATATGCCATCCTGGCCGCCATCCCCATACACAGATCATACAGACATACAGATCCCGGCCCGTACGCCGAGGGACGCGGTGAACAATGCAGAGAAATGTGCACGATAACAGAACCTGGCCCGGGTCGCAGTGAAAGAATGCATTGAGACAGACACGAATCGATAAATGAGAAACCACCTACCTACAGACTCAACATACAGACTCAATCAAACTGAAGGGTGCCAAACGGCGAGCCAAAATCAGAATGTCCAGATAGTATGCATAGTACGCGCCTATAACCTAGTTGGGAAGGCACGACAGATTATCAGAATGGGATGCTCAGATGTTCAGAAAGCATGTTATATAGATTACACAAAAATAGCCATAATATACACAAAATAATAATTCAGAAGTTTTTAGAAAAAATCGGACCCGAAACAGAAGTATTTAAAATCGTACCGGAAGTATCGGGCCTTATGGGCCCACCTCGGACCAACCCGAGGCTATATATGTAAATTATTGCTAATTGACCTTATGAGGTAACCCATACTCATTCGGAAGTGTTCCGACTCCGTTTGGGGAAGTTTTGTACAAAATCTCACTTTAAGGGCAATTTGTAAGAAAATAGGTTCAATTGAATTGAAGGAATTGGAGCGGTTTTCCGTCTCGAATTTCGGGGAACGGAGTCGGACCTAAGGCTCGCGGCCGAGCCTACCACATCCAGAACATGCCTAGGAACGTAGAGAAGTGCTTCACATACCTCGATGGCGCCTTATGCTCTCTTGGCGTCAATCCAAATTTCGCCCAAAATCTGGAAATGGTCAAGTTTACCATTTGGTTAGTTCCATTCTTTCAATATTCTAACTTTACACATAATTGCCTACCGAAATTTCGGCAGCATTTCCTCTGTATATACGACATCCCCGAGACTTAGCTCGGCTCAATTTAGCAACACAACAACCCAGAGGAGACATCCAAACAACAACAAACATCAATAAACACTAAATCATACCCTATGGCATTATTAGCCACCTTTCGACACGACGAATTATCTTTTGTTTCAAACTTACATTTCCAACCAAAACTTATTATTTTCATAGCCATTATCCATCAAAATCATTACGACATACATCGGAGGCATCCATAACATGTTCACATAATATTCACAAGATATTCATAAAATTCACAAACATTCAACTTTCCATCAAGTCACTACTTTTCCAATCCCTTCCTAACTTTCAACATGCAAACTCATCAACACATTTTTATATTCCAAGTTCATTGTCATAAGCATAATTTGCCTCTTAACACTTTCATTTTCACTTATACACAAGTCATAACAAAGTTCAATAATTTCCTTCAACAACTTAATAACCAATCTTCCATAACAACATAATTAACATGCTAACAAGATTCAATTCACCTTCCAACACCAACACACACCACACGGCCACATGCTATATTTTCCAAATTTCACTAGTTCATTCCACTTTCATTTCAAATACAATTTCCACCACACTACAACTAACTTACACAAGAATTCAAACCATTAAAATCATGCAATAACCCTATATGCATTCGGCCACACATCCAAAAATTCCAACACACCAAATTTCCATATTTTTCATTCATTCACACACACTACAACATACATACATCATTTTTAACACAACAAAATCATGAAATCCTTACCTTTCTTCAAGTTCTTCACTTGGGGTTGAAGTTGTTTCCTTGTCAAGATGCTTACATCAACTTGTAGAGAATCTTGTGCTTAGCAATAATCTCTCAAGAGTTGAACTCTTTAGACCAAAGGATTGGCTCCAAAATTTTTGTCTTTATTTTCTTTCTTTCTTTCTCCAAAACCCGAAATGGCTTCTTTCCCCTTTTTTTTTGCTTCTCTTTGATTTCTTTCTTGAATATTCTTAAGGATAGGGATGCTATATATTAGCACATGGGAATTAATTAATTCCATGGGCTTTGGATCAATGTACATGGCCGGTTGGGCCTTCCCACTTGGGCCTAATTTTCTCCCTTTTTTTTTTAGCCCACTTGGCTAATTTTGTAATTTTATGGGACAAGTTTCCAAAATTCCAATTTTTGCCCTTGGCCACCTTTTGTAATTCCACACCATTGCATTCATAACCTACACATTCATACCAAGTAAGGTCCAATTGTGGCCTTATCCATCACAAGTCATTTTATCTTGAATTTTTCGAATGAACAAAAATGTCGGATGTAACAGTTTTGTTGAGCTCCTCCGATTTCCGCTAACCGGGGTAAGCTTCGAAGTGGGTATAATAGTCCCCTAGTGCTTATCCGAGCTGCAAGATCGGGTAAGCGCTATTA
Source organism: Lycium barbarum (assembly GCF_019175385.1). Classification (NCBI taxonomy): domain Eukaryota; kingdom Viridiplantae; phylum Streptophyta; class Magnoliopsida; order Solanales; family Solanaceae; genus Lycium; species Lycium barbarum. Next base: position 42,259,147 of record NC_083337.1, read on the forward strand.
AGTCCCCATTCGTAGGGTGTGACCTCGATTTTTCAGATGAGCCACATTCCAATTATTGCGCAACCGTTGCCCGTCCATGGATTCCAACTGGTACGATCCTTTGCCTGTTATCTCGGTTATCTTATACGGTCCTTCCCATTTCGGACCCAGTTTTCCTTCGTTGGGATTCTTGGTGTTAAGGTAACTTTCCGAAGCACCAAGTCCCCAACTTGGAAATGCCAAAAGTGGCTCTCCGATTGTAATACCTCTCCATTCTCTGTTTCTGGGCTGCAATACGGACCAACGCATTTTCACGGAGTTCATCCGTGAGGTCGAGTTTTACGGCCATGGCCTCCTTGTTTGACTCCTCGGTGGTATAGCTGAACCGGAGAGTCGGTTCACCAACTTCTACGGGAATAAGGGCTTCGGCCTCGTAGACCAATGAGAAAGGAGTTTCCCCCGTGCTAGATTTCGATGTGGTTCTGTAAGCCTACAATACCTCCGGTAATATTTCCCTCCAGTGATGTTTTGATGATTCGAGTCTTTTCCTCAGATTTTGGATTATTATTTTGTTCGTAGATTCCGCCTGTCCGTTCGCACATGGGTGATATGGAGTTGATACAATTTTCTTGATCTTCAACCCTTCAAGAAAATCACTGACTTTGCCATCCACGAACTGAGGTCCATTATGACAAGTTATTTCGGCCGGGATGCCAAAACGACAGATGATGTGATCCCATATTGTTACACCTCGGAAATTTCTCCGTACTTGTATGATGAGTGGAATGAGGAAGAGTTTGAGTGTATGATGTTTTGTTAAGTCGGGAATGGCTAATTAAGAATTTTTGGAAATAAGAAAGTCGCGGAAAATTTTTCTGTCCAGTGGTTGTATATGGCACTATACGGCCCGTAAAGTGATTTACGGACCGTATAGTGCAATCATCCTCCAGCATGTCAAAAATCCCAACTTTTTGTAAATGTTGAATATGGTTAAATACGACCCAGTTTACGGCCCGTAAACTAGTTTACGGTCCGTAAACCAGGTCGTAAACTACCATGTCCATCAGCCAAAACTTTCTGTCTTTGAAATGGTTAAATACGACCAGAGTGGACGGACCGTAAATCAAAATACGGTCCGTATATGGTGGTTTACGACCACTGTTCATCCCGACAAGAATTCATTAAAGACCAGATTTTGTGATTTTAAAAAGGGACTTAGACTTCATATTAATTCATTATTCATCCAACAACTCAAGAGACCTCTAGAACATTCCAAATAATTCTTCCACAAGAATTCAAGAGAATTAAAGGGAATATCAAGACCAACAACACTAATTTCATGGAATCAAGTGTAAGAACACATCTAAGGATCTTCTAAGTCAAGAAATTCCCAAGAATGTGGAACTAGGGTTTTGGCTAATTGAAGTATTTCCACTTAAGGATTGTTCAACCATCATCCAAGGTAAGTTTCATGATTATTCCATGTTGTTTGAAGTGTTGGAAAGCTTAGACACTTGAAATGTAGAAGAACATAGAGAGTGGGTCATTATTGAGTGAATAGTGACATAAATGAATGATAGCGAAATTGAATTACGAATGTTGAAGTGTAGAGAGTACAAATACATTATAAACGATTTTTATATCATGAATCAAGCATTAAATGCATGAAAACGCAAAGACGAGTCATAAGGCTAAATATGGGGGAAATTGGAGGAAAATGGTGGATTTTGCTAAATGTACGTAAATGACGATTGTCGATTGTGATATTATGAGTAATGTTATGAATGTTGGGAGTTGAGATAAAGCATGAGAAAAGTAGTATAAACGAAGGAAGCGTTGTCCGACTTTTCCTAGAATTAGCGATGCGTTCTTGTAGTTAGTTACTAACGTTGATCCAAATTCTCTTATAAAGGTAACGACGTGATATTGAAGGAGAGCAAGTGAGCGATAGTCTAGCTAAACGACCAAGGTATGTGAGGCCAGTCCTTCTTTCTAATGGCATGAATCTTTTAGCTTGAATCCCTACTCTTTTCATGAATTCTTACATTCTAAGAAGTTAAAAGCTTATACCTATGAATGTCTATATGAGATAAGTTATACGATATGATGACACTAGAATGATGATGATGTTATTCCTTGCCTACACTCACCTTATGCACTAGTCCTTTCAAGGTGAGGCAGAATATCCATGATGGTTCCATAATGTAATCGGGGAATCACGACCTTACGTCACCCCGATAAAGTAAAGTTGATCATGAATCTTATGTACGCACTATGATAAAATAAGTATTTTATGATAAGTATATTACTATGAGAATTTTCATAAGCATGTCATGATTGCATTCACACCGGGCCTAGTTGGCCGGGCAGACACCGCTTCGGCGGGCGGCGATACGGATACACCACGACCTACGGGAGTGGGCAGACACCACTAGTGGGCGGCATGAGATGGTACCCCGGACGCGGGAGGCCTGGACGCGGGCTAATATTATTGATTATCACACCGTTCCGACATGGACGGGCAGCTTGCATATGATGCATACATGTTATGATGATGAGTATGAGTAAGATAGCATGCATTACTTCATTTATGATTATCAGTCAGATACAGATGTCTCATGTTGATGTTATCCTCATATTATTGATGTTTCCTTTCATTATGCATGCCTCTCATACTCGGTACAATATTCGTACTGACGTCCTTTCTTCGGACGCTGTGTTCATGCCCACAGGTAGACAGGGAGGAGAGCTTGGTCCAGGTCCTCAGTAGCTGTCAGCTGATAGATAGCACTCCATTGTTCGGAGGTGCTTATGACTATTCTTTGATGTACATTCATACATGCATATTTTGGGCACGACGGAGTCTTGTTCCGTCTATGTATTCATTATGTTAGTAGAGGCTCGTAGATATGCAGTGTGGGTTAGATGGTCTCACAAGATGTTTTCATATGTATGTATATTATTTTGAAGGCCAAGAGGCAAATGTATATAAAGTATTTATGCTTCGATTAAATATGATTTTCCTACAATTGGTATGAAAAATTGATAAAAGAGTATTAAATGAGAAACGACAACGACAGCAGAGAAGTGATCGTGATGGTGACAGTAGACAAGGTAAGAGGGCTAGATCTATGGGGGAGAACAGTGAGTACCGAGGGGGACCGAGACAGACATATTCTAGGCACTCAGGTCAGTCAGTGACTAGTGCACCTCCTAGATTCTCAGATAGGAGGGTTGATCATTCTACTCAGTCAGGCCAGGGGCAGAGTTCGAGGGCCTCAGATTCGCAGTCTAGGGGAGACTTTAGCCAGAGGAGACTTCCAGTACCGCGGTGTAGCCAGTGTGGCAAATTACATTCCGGACAGTGTCGTCAGGGTTCGGATGCTTGTTATGCTTGCGGGCAAGCCGGCCACATGATGAGAGATTGCCCCTCAGCGAGAGATGGAGCTGGGACTCAGCCTACAGGTTCAGTAGCGGGTTCTTCTTCAGCACGCCCGACATCACAGACTCCTCAGACTACAACAGGTAGAGGCAGAGGTAGAGGGGGAGCATCTACTTCAGGTGTTGTTCAGCCCCGTGTGTATGCTTTAGCTGGGCGACAGGATCTTGAGTCTTCCCCAGATGTTGTCACAGGTACCTTGACTATATTTTCCCGTGATGTATATGCTCTAATTGATCCGGGTTCTACCTTTTCATATATTACTCCGTATATCGCCGATTGTGTTGGGGTGAGACCTGAGCCAATTAAACCGTTCGAGGTATTCACTCCGGTTGGTGATCCCGTAATAGCGAGACAAGTATATAAGGACTGTGTAGTCATTATATGTGATCGTCAGACAAGAGCTGATTTGATTGAACTTGAGATGCTAGATTTCGATGTAATTATGGGTATGGATTGGTTGGCATCATGCTATGGTAATGTTTGTTGCTGGACAAAGGTAGTTCGATTCCAATTTCCGGGAGAGCCCATACTTGAGTGAAAGGGTAATACAGGTTCCCCAAAGGGTAGGTTTATTTCCTACCTTAAGGCGAGAAAGATGATAGCCAAGGGTTATATTTGTCATCTAGTTCGGGTTCATGACACGGAAGCGGAAGTGCCAACTTTCCAGTCTGTCCCGGTAGTGAATGAATTCCTATATGTGTTTCCCGACGAGTTACCAGGCCTTCCTCCAAAAAGGGAGATTGATTTCGCCATTGATGTATTACCAAACACCGAGCCTATTTCTATTCCCCCTTATCGAATGGCTCCAGCAGAACTGAAAGAGCTAAAAACACAGCTAAAAGATTTACTTGAGAAGGGGTTTATAAGGCCTAGTTCCTCGCCATGGGGAGCACCAGTCTTGTTCGTAAGGAAGAAAGACGGTTCGTTACGAATGTGTATTGATTACAGACAGTTGAACAAGGTGACGATAAAGAATAGATATCCCCTTCCTTGAATTGACGACTTGTTCGATCAATTGCAAGGTGCTAAATGGTTCCCCAAGATAGATCTGAGATCGGGTTATCATCAGGTGAGAATTAGGGAAGCAGATATTCCCAAGACTGCCTTCAGAACAAGATATGGTCACTACGAGTTTCGAGTAATGTCGTTCGGGTTGACGAATGCCCTAGCAGTGTTCATGAATTTAATGAATAATGTGTTTAGGCCGTTCTTGGATCTCTTTGTGATAGTGTTCATCATCGACGATATTTTGGTGTACTCTCGCACAGAGTCAGAACATGCAGATCATCTAAGAATTGTTCTTGGCGTTCTTCGAGATCGGGAATTGTATGCAAAGTTTTCGAAGTGCGAGTTTTGGCTTAATTCTGTTGCATTCCTGGGTCATGTTATTTCAGATGATGGTATCCGAGTCGACACTCAGAAAATAGAAGCTGTGAAGACTTTGTCAAGACCTACGACGCCTACAGAAGTTCGTAGTTTTCTGGGTTTGGCAGGTTATTATCGAAGATTCGTAGAGGGCTTCTCATCTATTTCATCCCCATTGACAAAGTTAACCTAGAAGTCGGCTAAATTCTAGTGGAGTGATGCCTGTGAGCGTAGCTTCCAAGAGTTGAAAAATAGGTTGACCTCAGCGCCAGTGCTAACACTTCCAGAAGGATCAAATGGCTATGTGGTATATTGTGACGCCTCCGGTGTGGGGTTAGGATGTGTATTGATGCAGAATGGGAAAGTTATTGCATATGCTTCGAGGCAGTTGCGAAAACATGAACAGAATTATCCCACTCATGATCTTGAGCTAGCTGCGGTCATTCATGCATTGAAAATGTGGAGACACTACTTATATGGTGTGCACGTGGACATCTATACGGATCACAAAAGCCTTCAATATATTTCCAAACAGAAGGAGTTGAACCTGCGGCAAAGGCGATGGTTAGAATTACTGAAGGATTATGATGTGAACATTCTATATCATCCAGGGAAGGCGAATGTAGTAGCAGATGCACTTAGCCGCCGATCGATGGGTAGTTTATGTGGAGTTCCTTCGGAAAAGCGAGAAATGGTTCGTGAGGTCCATCGGTTAGCAAGTCTCGGCGTACGACCAATTGATTCAGGAGAGATGCAAGTATTAGCATCAATGACCCCACAGTTTCATCATTGAATCTAGAAGTGAAGGAACGGCAATATGAAGATCCTCAGTTAAGCCACTATCAAGATCTATCTCAGGAAAAGGAAAAGTCTCCATTCGAAGTTTCCATAGAAGGGGTTCTTAGATATCGAGGCCGGCTATGTGTACTGAATGTGACAAACTTGCGCCAACGGATCCTAGAGGAAGCACATTATTCCCGGTATTCCGTTCATCCAGGTCCAACTAAGATGTACCATGATCTCAAATTGATATATTAGTGGGATGGCATGAAGCGAGACATAGCAGAATTTGTAGCACAGTGCCCAAATTGCCAGCAAGTGAAGGCCGAGCATCAAAAGCCAGGAGGCTTATTGCAAGCAATGGAAATTCCTACATGGAAATGGGAAGAAATTAACATGGATTTTGTGGTAAGATTACCCTGTACGCGAGGCAAGTATGACTCTATATGGGTGATCGTGGATAGACTCACGAAAGCAGCTCATTTTCTCCTCGTTAGAACCACATATTCAGCGGAAGATTATGCTAAATTGTATCTCAAGGAGATTGTACGACTTCACGGTATTCCTTTGGCCATTATCATAGACAGAGTGGCACAGTTCACAGCCAAGTTCTGGGTCCTTTCAAGAAGGTCTAGGTACCCAAGTTAAGCTCAGCACGGCGTTCCATCCGCAGACTGATGGATAAGCCGAGCGCACTATTCAGACCTTAGAGGATATGCTACGGGCATGTGTATTGGACTTTGGCGGTAGTTGGGATGAGCATTTGCCTCTTATTGAATTTGCCTATAATAACAGCTATCATTCCAGTATTCAAATGGCCCCGTATGAAGCCTTATATGGAAGAAAATGCAGATCTCCAATTGGATGGTTTGAAATCGGAGAAGTACAATTGATAGGCCCCGACTTGATTCAACAAGCAGTTGAAAAGGTTAAAGTGATTCGAGACCGACTGTTAACAGCTCAAAGTCGCCAAAAGTCTTATGCAGATAATCGCCGACGAGATTTGGAATTTCAGGTGGGAGATTGGGTGTTCCTGATGGTATCGCCGATGAAGGGAGTGATGAGATTTGGCAAGAAGGGAAAGCTAAGTCCCAGATATATCGGACCCTACCAAATCATTCGTAAGGTGAGTCGAGTAGCCTATAAATTGGACTTGCCTTCAGAGCTCGAATCCGTGCATCCAGTATTCCATGTTTCGATGCTCCGCAAGTGTATTGGAGGCCCAGCAAGAATATTTCCGATTGATGATATGCAAGTAACAGAGAAGCTAACATATGAGGAAATGCCCATTGCCATTTTGGATAGACAAATACGAAGGCTTCGGAATAAAGAGGTTGCTTCAGTCAAAGTTCTATGGCGGAACAATAATCGGGAAGAAATGACTTGGGAAGCGGAGGAGAAGATGAAATCTATGTACCCTCATTTGTTCCAATCCCCAGAAGAGATTCAAGATGAGACGTCGATGGTGTAAGGTATGTATGTTTTAGTTTTATGTTTTTTGTCGTGTGTGGCCATAAATGTGTTGATATTGTGATATAGCCCTGTGAGGCGAAGATATTGTGGGTTGTTGTAATGGAAAGGTAGTATCCAAATTACAAAGGAAACTCTGGCAAATTTTTCCAGAATCCCCGAGTGTCGAACATTCGAGGACGAATGTTCCAAAAGGGGGGAAGAATGTTACACCTCGGAAATTTCTCCGTACTTGTATGATGAGTGGAATGAGGAAGAGTTTGAGTGTATGATGTTTTGTTAAGTCGGGAATGGCTAATTAAGAATTTTTGGAAATAAGAAAGTCGCGGAAAATTTTTCTGTCCAGTGGTCGTATATGGCACTATACGGCCCGTAAAGTGATTTACGGACCGTATAGTGTAATCGTCCTCCAGCATGTCAAAAATCCCAACTTTCTGTAAATGTTGAATATGGTTAAATACGGCCCAGTTTACGGCCCGTAAACTGGTTTACGGTCCGTAAACCAGGTTGTAAACTACCATGTCCATCAGCCAAAACTTTCTGTCTTTGAAATGGTTAAATACGACCAGAGTGGACGGACCGTAAATCAAAATACAGTCCGTATATGGTGGTTTACGACCACTGTACATCCCGACAAAAATTCATTAAAGACCAGATTTTGTGATTTTAAAAAGGGACTTAGACTTCATATTATTTCATTATTCATCCAACAACTCAAGAGACCTCTAGAACATTCCAAATAATTCTTCCACAAGAATTCAAGAGAATTAAAGGGAATATCAAGACCAACAACACTAATTTCATGGAATCAAGTGTAAGAACACATCTAAGGATCTTCTAAGTCAAGAAATTCCCAAGAAGGTGGAACTAGGGTTTTGGCTAATTGAAGTATTTCCACTTAAGGATTGTTCAATCATCATCCAAGGTAAGTTTCATGATTATTCCATGTTGTTTGAAGTGTTGGAAAGCTTAGACACTTGAAATGTAGAAGAACATAGAGAGTGGGTCATTATTGAGTGAATAGTGACATAAATGAATGATAGTGGAATTGAATTACGAATGTTGAAGTGTTGAGAGTACAAATACATTATAAACGATGTTTATATCATGAATCAAGCATTAAATGCATGAAAACGCAAAGACAAGTAATAAGGCTAAATATGGGGGAAATTGGAGGAAAATCGTCGATTTTGCTAAATGTACGTAAATGACGATTGTCGATTGTGATATTATGAGTAATGTTATGAATGTTGGGAGTTGAGATAAAGCATGAGAAAAGTAGTATAAACGAAGGAAGCGTTGTCCGACTTTTCCTAGAATTAGCGATGCGTTCTTGTAGTTAGTTACTAACGTTGATCCAAATTCTCTTATGAAGGTAACGACGTGATATTGAAGGAGCACAATTGAGCGATAGTCTAGCTAAACGACCAAGGTATGTGAGGCTAGTCCTTATTTCTAATGGCATGAATCTTTTAGCTTGAATCCCTACTCCTTTCATGAATTCTTACATTCTAAGAAGTTAAAAGCTTATACCTATGAATGTCTATATGAGATAAGTTATACGATATGATGACACTAGAATGATGATGATGTTATTCCTTGCCTACACTCACCTTATGCACTAGTCCTTTCAAGGTGAGGCAGAATATCCATGATGGTTCCATAATGTAATCGGGGAATCACGACCTTACGTCACCCCGATAAAGTAAAGTTGATCATGAATCTTATGTACGCATTATGATAAGATAAGTATTTTATGATAAGTATATTACTATGAGCATTTTCATAAGCATGTCATGATTGCATTCACACCGGGCCTAGCTGGCCGGGCAGACACCGCTTCGGCGGGCGGCGATACGGATACACCACGACCTACGGGAGTGGGCAGACACCACTAGTGGGCGGCATGAGATGGTACCCCGGACGCGGGAGGCCTGGACGCGGGCTAATATTATTGATTATCACACCGTTTCGACATGGACGGGCAGCTTGCATATGATGCATACATGTTATGATGATGAGTATGAGTAAGATAGCATGCATTACTTCATTTATGATTATCAGTCAGATACAGATGTCTCATGTTGATGTTATCCTCATATTATTGATGTTTCCTTTCATTATGCATGCCTCTCATACTCGGTACAATATTCGTACTGACGTCCTTTCTTCGGACGCTGTGTTCATGCCCACAGGTAGACAGGGAGGAGAGCTTGGTCCAGGTCCTCAGTAGCTGTCAGCTGATAGATAGCACTCCATTGTTCGGAGGTGCTTATGACTATTCTTTGATGTACATTCATACATGCATATTTTGGGCACGACGGAGTCTTGTTCCGTCTATGTATTCATTATGTTAGTAGAGGCTCGTAGATATGCAGTGTGGGTTAGATGGTCTCACAAGATGTTTTCATATGTATGTATATTATTTTGAAGGCCAAGAGGCAAATGTATATAAAGTATTTATGCTTCGATTAAATATGATTTTCCTACAATTGGTATGAAAATTTGATAAAAGAGTATTAAATGAGCAAGATAAGTAGTAGAGTGAGCGGTGCTCGGTAACTAGCTCCGGGTACCCGTCGTGGCCCCTAGCTGGGTTGTGACACATATGAAGTCAATGACTTCCTTCTCTCTAATTTTTTCAAAGGCATGCGCTTCAACCCATTTGGAGAAATAATCAGTCGTAAACAAAATAAAACGGGCTTTAACTGGTGCCCATGGTATTGGACCGACAATGTCCATTCCCCACTTCATGAAAGGCCAAGGTGACACCACCGAATGCAGCAACTCCCCGGGATGATGAATCATCGGAGCATGTCTCTGACACCCGTCACACTTCCGGACAAAAATTTTCGAATCCTCCTCCATCCGGTTCCAGTAGTAACCGGCTCTTATAATTTTTTGGGCCAAGGCTTCTGAACCGGAGTGGTTGCCGCAAGTCCCCTCGTGGACTTCTCTTAAAACATACTCCGTTTCTCCGGGACCCAAACACTTGGCTAGGGGTCTGAAGAAAGATCGTCGATATAATTGGCCATCTACCAAGCAGAAACGCGCAGCTTTTGTCCTTAGCGACCGGGATTCTTTTGGGTCACTCGGGAGCTTTCCATCTCTTAAGTAATCGACGTACTTATTGCGCCAATCCCAAGTTAAACATGTTGTGTTTATTTCGACATACCCGTTCTCTATCGCCGTATTCATCAAGCGCACTGTAGTACCGGGGTCAATTTCTCCCCCTTCGAACGAAGATCCCAAATTGGCCAATCCATCGGCTTCGCTGTTTTACTCTCTCGGTATATGCTGCATGGTCCATTCTTTAAACCGGTGTAGTATCACTTTGATCTACTCCAAATACCTTAGCATCCGTTCATCTTTGACCTCGAAGACGTCATTCACCTGGTTAACGACCAAAAGCGAGTCGCACTTTGCTTCAATTATTTTAGCCCCCATACTCCGGGCTAATTCCAAACCTGCAATCATAGCCTCATACTCAGCTTCTTTGTTAGTCAATTTAACTGTTCTAATGGATTGTCGAACGGCATCCCCGGTCGGGGTTCTAAGGACGATTCCTAGCCCGGAACCTTTGAGGTTCGAGGCTCCATCCGTGTGTAGTGACCAAATACCCGAGGCTTCCCCTGAGGTTAGCAAAAGTTCTTTCTCAACCTCGGGGACCATAGCCGGGGTGAAATCCGCCACAAAAACGGCCAAGATCTGGGATTTGATGGCCGTTCTAGGTTTGTATTCAATATCGTATCCGCTAATTTCTACGGCCCATTTAGTTAGTCTACCCGATAATTCCGATTTATGCATGATGTTTTTTATGGGGTAAGTAGTCACTACACATATCAGATGGCATTGAAAGTAAGGCTTGAGTTTTCTAGAAGCACTTACCAATGCCAGTACCAATTTTTCCAAGTGGGGATAACGGGTCTCCGCATCCCCCAAAGTTCTACTTACATAATAAATAAGGAATTGCGTACCTGATTCTCCTCGGAGACAGCAAGGTAGAGAAAAAGCTGCTCATCCGCTTTTGGTGTGTGCAACAGCAGTGGGCTGGACAAGTATCACTTTAATTCTTGTAAAGCTCTTTGACATTCCGGTGTCCAAACGAAATCGTTCTTCTTCCTCAGTAAGGAGAAGAAACGATGACTCTTATCCGAGGACCTCGATATGAAGCGACTCAATGCCGCTATTCTTCCGGTGAGCCTCTGCACTTCTATGACTGTCACGACCCAACTCCGTGGGCCGCGACCAGTGCCCTAGCTGGGCACCTATACGTACCCGATACCCAATTTAGCATATTATCAAAATAATGTAATATAATAGCAACATTAGTGGATGCTACAGAATTTAGCAGAAAAGCAGACTTGGCACACAGAAGCCGATAAGGCTGTCATAAAACCAAAACATCCCAAACATATGTACAGAACCCACACAGATGTATCCACAGACCTCTACAGAACATATCATAATCATAAGACGGGACAGGGCCCCGTCATACCCAGAACAATATACATATCCAGATAACAGTGACAGACTGTACCAAAAGATGGGCTCTGAAGAAGAGAGCGCCCCAAAATAGCAGAAACGGGATCCTAAACGTGTGGATTAGCAAACCTGTCGTCTGTACCTGCGCGGCATGAAAACGCAGCCCCCGAAGAAAGGGGGTCAGTACGAAATATGTACTGAATATGTAAAGCGGAATCACAGAAGTCAAATCATAATGGTTACAAAAAATGAGTACAGAATCCAGAGTGTCAAATGCATATTTCCAAAACAGACAGAATGCGTACAGAAACATATGTCATATCATATCATATCCGGTCCCTGCCACGAGACTCGGCAGACAGAATGTGGCCACCCTCCCGACGCTGGTGCCACTATACAGAGGAATCAGAAAAAGGGGCGTGGCCCCGTATCATATAATGTCATATCAAAATGGCCATAACAGATCAGAACAGAATAGGCGGACATGGCACATCATACTCCACAGACCCATGTACGCGTATACCTGCCCCCTCACATCGGGACGCGGCGAACAATGCAGAGAATTACGCTTGACAACATATCCTGGCCCGGGCTCAGTGTGGGAAACATTGGGACATCCACGAATGGAGTAGTGAGAGACTAATGCAATTTAAAAATATAATAAATGTTTTCAAAGACTCGATGAAGCGTATCAAAGACAAACAAATCCAATGGGGTCAGACGGAATCATAATAAATGTATTTCGGATATCATAATAAATTACAGAAGTATAACTTTCCCGAAGTCATTCCGAGTGTCAAAATAATTTAGAATATTTAAAATAATATTCGTTAAGCGATTAGTAGGGTAATTAAAACATTTCTTTCAAAAATCGCTTAAAAAGGAAGCTTTAACACATTAGGGGCAAAAACGTAAATAGTGGGCCCGCCTCAGAACAAATAAGGTGGCGGGCTCAAATTGTGCCCTCTAAACATATAATATCATCTACGAAGGTTATACAGACATTCTATGACTTTCTGAGTAACTTAGAGCACAATTGCATAATTTCAGAAAAAGCGTATCAAAATGGTTCAATTCTACTGAAGGAAAAACTGAAATTTTGTCTTGCGGATTCCGAGGGCCAAGAGGTCCTTCGAGGCCCGGATCCGACCCTAATACACTAAGGGCATGCCAAGGGAAGAATTGGGTTTGCTTTACATACCTTTCACGCTCCTTAAGCCTTTCCAAACTCACTTCCCGTTTCGTCGAAAAACTGCAATTGGTCAAGTTTACCAATTGTAAGCTATGAATACCAAAGTTTCAACTTAATGCATATTTGGCTACCGAAATTTCGGCAGCACTTCCCCTATACATATAGCACCCCGAGAATTCAACTCAGCTAGAAATCATCAACAACAACCCAAACGACAACATCAATATCAACAATGAACATTAAAAACATAAATATCCTTCAACTAGTCATTTTTCTCACAAGTTGACATAATCTTCAATTCAACCCAACTTTCAACTAAGATCAATAATTTCACATTCAACAACAATCATGATCATCACCATATAGTTCTAGAAACATTTCATATCGTTTTCCTCAAGATATACACTCGATATACATAATATACAACTTTCCGCCAAAGTCATAACTTATGCAAAACATCAAATCTTTGGCATACAACTTCATAACAAGTTTCCAACTTCCAAATTCATCAATGATCATCACTATTAGCAACCAAACAACTTCATTTCCTTAATGTCGGAAAATCATACTAAAACGACATAAGTTTCTACATTCCAATTCAATACAAACCTATATCATTCTAACTTCATTTACATTACAAACATCACAACAACACTTTAACACACTAAACAACTCAATTCCTTTCTATCCCAAACCATATACACCCTACGGCCATATGCCTATTTTTTCCAATATCAACTAAATTCATCCAACTTTCAATTCCCATATGCATTTCATCACAATCACAACTAGAATATAACATAAATTCAACACATTGTGGCTATACAATTGTGCATACCCACGGCTACACACCTACAACGCACACCCACTTTGCAAACTTCCATTTTTCCATACAATCAACACATTTCTATATACTACAACACAATCAAAACTTCATAACACAATAAAAAGGTAGAAATTCTTACCTTTTCTTCAAGTCTTCTTCACTTGGAGATGTGATCACTTTGGTGATTCTAATGCTCCCCACTCCAATCCAACTATACCAAGTTACAAAGGAACCTTAACTTAGTAGGAAAACCACAAAAGAAAAATTTTAGGAGCAAGATTTTTGGTGGTGAATTTTTGCACCTCAAACCCGAAATGGTCTTCTTTTTTTTGCTCTTGTTTTGCTCTTCTTTCTCTTCTAAGTCTCTTGAACCTTCTAAGGGATATTGATCCCTCTATAATTAATTAGCACATGGAAATACTCATTAAAGCCATGGGTTGGGCCTCACTTGGCCGGCCACCCCTTAAACATTGGGCCTAAATTTTTTTTTTTTTTTTGGGCCAACTCGGTTGGTCCCGAGTTGGCCTAGCCCACTGACCTTTCGACCTTAAAACGTTCATAACTCCTTGTACCGACGTCACCTGGGAACCCACGACCTATGGATGGAAAGCTAATTCAATTATCTACAACTTCTATTTCAAGGTATTTTCGAAATTCCAAACTTATAATACAGTTGTTCCCCCCAAAGTCAGGTCACCCGAAAACGTTTTCTTAAAAATATTCGTTTGGAGGGTTTCCACTTTGATTTGGTCCAAGGGTACTTCATGAGTTGTGTTTAACTTTACATATGTGATTCATATGACTTTTCAGATGTTCCAAAAAAACATCTCGGTGTGTGGGCCCCACCCCAGCAGATACTCCGAGGTTCAAAAATACGGGATATAACATCCTCCCCCCTTTAGAACATTCGTCCTCGAATGTTAAATTAATCTTATAGGGTCTGAAAATGCTTCGGGGGAGTTTCTTTTTATGGTCAGCACATATGTTACACATTCATTATTGAATATAATTAAGCAAGGATTTTAGATTACCTGTGGCCATAGGGAACAAATGAGGATATTTCTTCTTCATTTCCTCTTCGGCCTCCCATGTCATTTCCTCCCTATTATCGTTCCGCCACAGTACCTTAACAGAGGCTACATCTTTATTCCGAAGCCTCCTTACCTGACGATCCAAAATAGATACGGGCTGCTCCTCGTACGATAGTTGCTCCGTCACCTGAATATCATCAGCAGGAAATATTCTGGAAGGGTCACCGACGCATTTACGAAGCATAGAGACGTGAAATACCGGATGTACCGCTTCCAAATCAGATGGCAAATCTAGCTCATAGGCGACATTTCCAGCTTTCCGAACAATCTGATAAGGCCCAATATAACGCGGACTGAGCTTACCCTTTCTGCCGAACCGCATCACGCCTTTCATAGGCGATACCTTCAGAAATACCCAATCGCCTACCTGAAACTCCAACGGTCGACGTCGTTTATCCGCGTATGATTTCTGTCGACTCTGGGCTGCCAACAGTCGCTCTCGAATAAGTTTCACCTTGTCCACAGCCTGCTGGACCATATCTGGGCCAATCAACTCTGTCTCGCCAATATCAAACCAGCCGATCGGCGATCTGCACTTCCTGCCATATAAAGCCTCGTACGGAGCCATCTGGATGCTGGAATGGTAATTGTTATTATATGCAAACTCAATCAACGGCAGGTGATCATCCCAGCTGCCTCTGAAATCAATAACGCAGGCCCGCAACATATCCCCCAGCATCTGTATAGTGCGCTCGGCCTGCCCGTCGCTCTGAGGATGAAATGCGGTGCTCAGACTCACCTGAGTCCCTATCCCTCCTGAAACGATATCCAGAAATGCGCCGTAAACTGGGCGCCTCTGTCGGAAATAATAGATATAGGAACTCCGTGAAGCTTCACAATCTCCTTAATATAGAGCCTGGCATAATCCTCGGCGGAATAGGTAGTCCTGACGGGAAGAAAATGGGCTGATTTCGTCAGCCTATCAATGACGACCCAGATGGAATCATACTTCCGTGGAGTGCGAGGCAAACCTGTAATGAAGTCCATATTAATAACCTCCCACTTCCAAGTCGGGATTTCCATCTCCTGCAACAGTCCACCCGGCTTCTGATGCTCAATCTTGACCTGCTGACAATTAGGGCACTGGGCGACGAACTCTGCAACATCCTGCTTCATACCGTCCCACCAGTATAAGCATCGGAGATCATGGTACATCTTCGTAGACCCAGGATGGACCGAGTAGCGAGCATAATGTGCCTCGCTCATGACCTGCTGCCGAAGGCCTGCAATATCAGGTACACACAACCTGCCTCTGTATAACATAGTGTCGTCCGGTGAAAACTCGAACGAAGTCCTCTCCTTATCATAGGTTGTGTCCCTGTACCGAGCTAAGACAGGATCCTCGAACTGATGCCGCTTAATATCGTCCCTGATGGATGACTCAGAAACCCCTCGAACAGAAATCTGGGTATCTCCAGAATCGGCCAGACGAACCCCGAGACTAGCTAACTGCTGAACATCACGGGCTATCTCTCTCCTGTCTGGCTGTAAATCGGCTAAACTGCCCATAGACTTCCGACTGAGCGCGTCTGCAACAACATTAGCCTTGCCCGGATGATACAGAATATCTACATCATAATCTTTCAGAAGCTCCAGCCACCTCCGCTGCCGCAAATTAAGCTCTCTCTGTCTGAAAATATACTGGAGACTCTTATGATGAGTATAGATATCCACATGAACGCCATATAAATAGTGTCTCCATATCTTCAGAGCATGAATCACCGCTGCGAGCTCCAGATCGTGGGTAGGATAATTCTTCTCATGCTTTTTGAGCTGCCGGGAAGCATACGTTATAACTCTGTCGTGCTGCATCAATACACAGCCTAACCCCATACCAGAAGCGTCACAATAAATAACATACCCGTCCGGTCCCTCTGGAAGAGTCAGAACTGGGGCTGTAGTCAGCTTCTCCTTCAGCAACTGGAAGCTCCGTTCACAAGCGTCAAACCACTAGAACTTAGCTCCCTTCTGAGTCAGCCTTGTCAAAGGCGCTGAAATCGAAGCAAACTTCTCCACAAACCTCCTGTAATAACCTGCTAACCCCAGGAAACTGCGTACCTCTGTGGGCGTCGTAGGTCTGGGCCAATTCTTCACGGCCTCAATCTTCTGTGTGTCCACCCGGACACCATCAGCTGCAATAACATGCCCCAAGAAAGCCACTGAAGACAGCCAGAACTCACACTTAGAAAATTTCGCATATAACTTCTGATGCCGGAGTACCCCTAATACCGATCTCAGGTGATCTGCGTGCTCTGCCTCCGACCAAGAATAAACCAGGATATCATCAATGAATACAATCACGAACATATCCAAGAATGGCCTGAATACCCGGTTCATTAAATCCATGAATACTGCGGGGGCATTAGCAAGCCCAAAAGACATAACCCTAAACTCATAATGCCCATATCGGGTCCGGAAAGCTGTCTTAGGGATATCGGCCTCTCGTACTCGCACCTGGTGGTAACCGGATCGAAGATCTACCTTCGAAAAACACTTAGCGCCCTGCAGCTGATCAAACAAATCATCAATCCTGGGGAGGGGGTATTTATTCTTTATAGTTACCTTATTCAGCTGCCGATAATCAATACACATACGCAGCGACTCGTCTTTCTTACGCACAAATAATACCGGGGCTCCCCAAGGCGAAGTACTGGGTCTGATGAAGCCCTTATCCAACAAATCTTTCAGCTGCTCCTTCAACTCCTTTAACTCTGCAGGCGCCATTCTATACGGAGGAATAGAGATAGGATGAGTGTCTGGGAGTAAGTCAATAGAGAAGTCTATCTCCCGCTCTGGAGAAAGACCTGGAAGCTCGTCGGGAAAAACATCTGGAAACTCATTAATCACGGGGACTGACTGAAGTGTCGGCGTCTCGGCGTCCAAGTCTTGCACCCGAACCAGATGATAGATATAACCCTTTCTGATCATTTTCTTTGCCTTAAGGTATGAAATAAACTTACCTTCGGCGATGCTGTATTACCAGCCCAATTTATAACTGGCTCCCCGGGAAACTGGAAGCGAACTACCTTATTCTGGCAGTCAACATTAGCGTAACAGGAAGCTAGCCAATCCATACCCATAATAACATCAAATTCAGTCATATCTAACTCTACCAGATCTGCCTTAGTGTCACGGTCACAAACGATCACAGAACAGTCTTTATAAACCTGTTTCGCTACAACAAAATCCCCTATCAGCGTGGCTACCTCAAATGGCTCTATAGGTTCAGACATAATACCGATTTTACCGGCAACAAGGGGTGAAATATATGATAAAGTCGAACCTGGATCAATTAATGCATACACAGACCGAGAGAAGACCAATAAAGTACCTGTAACGACATTAGCAGATGCCTCCTGATCCTGGCGGCTGGCCAAAGCATAAATGCGGTTCGAAGGACCGCTAATACCAGACGCTCCACCACGGCCTCTGCCGCGACCTGCTGGTGCTGGAAAACCCTGCCCCGTAGGGCGCATAGCCACTGACGACGATGAAGACCCTGCGGCTGATCCGGTAGGCTGCGCTGCACCACCCGAACTACCCTTATACGGGCAATCTCTCACAGAATGGCCCTGACGGCCACAAGAAAAGCATGCACCGGTGGCTCTGTAGCACTCTCCCGTATGGTATCTGCCGCAAAAAGAACACTGAACCCTGGGTGGCCTCATCTGACCAGAACCCCTATCTGTCCGCGAACCTGAAGCCCTGGAGCTCTGGCCTGCTCCTGAATACCCTGGGCTATCGAACCTACGACCTGTAGGCTGGGGAGGCGCGCTCTGCGCTGGCTGAGATGAAAATCTGCTAGGCTGCTGCGGTTGTTGGGGCTGTCTGCCCCAAAAATCTCCAGATGACCTGGCCCTCTTGGGCTGTCTCCGATCCTGGCCCCTGTCAGGCTGGTGTCCTCCTCTGCCCCGATCCTCCATACCCTGGGCATGGGCCTGGATACGGGCAATGTCCATACCGGGCTGAGCAGCCAACACTAAGCAGCTATCAACAAAATACCGATCCAGCCCCATAATATTTCTGTGCATCCGGTCCGCCATAGTAGCCACCACAGTAGGTGCATATCGGGCCAAGGAATCAAACTCCAAACTGTAGTCCCGGATACTGCGGCCCTTCTGCCTCAATAATAAGAATCTATCAGATCTGGCTCGTCGCAACTCTGGGGGCAGAAAATGTCCAAGAAATGCCTGAGAAAAATCGCCCCAAGCTGCTGGAGGAGCGTCGTCCCCCCTGGATAGCCCCCATGACTCGTACCAGTTTGCCGCCACATCATATAACCGGTACGAAGCTAACGCGACTGACTCTGTCTCGGAAGCATTAATCAAATCTAGAGTGCGTCGCATCTTCCTGATAAACTCCTCAGGATCCTCCTCGGGCTTTTTCCCGAAGAACTCTGGAGGGTTACAAGTCAAAAACTCACGGGCTCTCGAACTATCACGCCTGACTGCCCGGTTACCTCCCAGTCCATGCCCCTGAACCTGCCCTGCCACAAGTCTCGTCAGCAACTGGACTGCCTCCCTCATAGACTGATCCTCAGTGCCTAGCCGTGGAGCTGGAGGCTCAGGTACTGGAACTGCGGGAGCTGGCGGTGGAGCCACCCCCCGATCTGCGGCTGCGGCCGCCCCAATCTCCTCCACGAGTGGCGGTGTAGACGAACCCTCTGTCTGGGGCAAAGTCCCCGGAGCAATATGTGCCTGGGCCCTGGTAATCCTCTGGACCCGGCTAGTCTCTCCCAAGGCTGCTGACTTGGCCTTTTGGGCCGCGGTTGCCTTTTTTGGAGGCATATCTGCAAATATAGCCACTCGTTAGGGAGGGGTCATCCTGATAACACAGCTCTATCGCACGATCTAAGACAGAAAGAAGGGTAGTATCCTAAATGCCCTGTAGCCTCCTGTTTATAGGCGTGGTGCACAACACACCGATAAACAAGACTCTACTAGACACGGTCTGTGGACATTCCGAGGACGAACTGCTCTGATACCACTTTTGTCACGACCCAACTCCGTGGGCCGCGACCAGTGCCCTAGCTGGGCACCTATACGTACCCGATACCCAATTTAGCATATTATCAAAATAATGTAATATAATAGCAACATTAGTGGATGCTACAGAATTTAGCAGAAAAGCAGACTTGGCACACAGAAGCCGATAAGGCTGTCATAAAACCAAAACATCCCAAACATATGTACAGAACCCACACAGATGTATCCACAGACCTCTACAGAACATATCATAATCATAAGACGGGACAGGGCCCCGTCATACCCAGAACAATATACATATCCAGATAACAGTGACAGACTGTACCAAAAGATGGGCTCTGAAGAAGAGAGCGCCCCAAAATAGCAGAAACGGGATCCTAAACGTGTGGATCAGCAAACCTGTCGTCTGTACCTGCGCGGCATGAAAACGCAGCCCCCGAAGAAAGGGGGTCAGTACGAAATATGTACTGAATATGTAAAGCGGAATCACAGAAGTCAAATCATAATGGTTACAGAAAATGAGTACAGAATCCAGAGTGTCAAATGCATATTTCCAAAACAGACAGAATGCGTACAGAAACATATGTCATATCATATCATATCCGGTCCCTGCCACGAGACTCGGCAGACAGAATGTGGCCACCCTCCCGACGCTGGTGCCACTATACAGAGGAATCAGAAAAAGGGGCGTGGCCCCGTATCATATAATGTCATATCAAAATGGCCATAACAGATCAGAACATAATAGGCGGACACGGCACGTCATACTCCACAGACCCATGTACGCGTATACCTGCCCCCTTACATCGGGACGCGGCGAACAATGTAGAGAATTACGCTTGACAACATATCCTGGCCCGGGCTCAGTGTGGGAAACATTGGGACATCCACGAATGGAGTAGTGAGAGACTAATGCAATTTAAAAATATAATAAATGTTTTCAAAGACTCGATGAAGCGTATCA
Source organism: Lycium barbarum (assembly GCF_019175385.1). NCBI lineage: Eukaryota > Viridiplantae > Streptophyta > Magnoliopsida > Solanales > Solanaceae > Lycium > Lycium barbarum. The sequence goes on from NC_083337.1 coordinate 42,279,726, forward strand.
AAGACAAACAAATCCAATGGGGTCAGACGGAATCATAATAAATGTATTTCGGATATCATAATAAATTACAGAAGTATAACTTTCCCGAAGTCATTCCGAGTGTCAAAATAATTTATAATATTTAACAGAATATTTAAAATAATATTCGTTAAGCGATTAGTAGGGTAATTAAAACATTTCTTTCAAAAATCGCTTAAAAAGGAAGCTTTAACACATTGGGGCAAAAACGTAAATAGTGGGCCCGCCTTAGAACAAATAAGGTGGCGGGCTCAAATTGTGCCCTCTAAACATATAATATCATCTACGAAGGTTATACAGACATTCTATGACTTTCTGAGTAACTTAGAGCACAATTGCATAATTTCAGAAAAAGCGTATCAAAATGGTTCAATTCTACTGAAGGAAAAACTGAAATTTTGTCTTTCGGATTCCGAGGGCCAAGAGGTCCTTCGAGGCCCGGATCCGACCCTAATACACTAAGGGCATGCCAAGGGAAGAATTGGGTTTGCTTTACATACCTTTCACGCTCCTTAAGCCTTTCCAAACTCACTTCCCGTTTCGTCGAAAAACTGCAATTGGTCAAGTTTACCAATTGTAAGCTATGAATACCAAAGTTTCAACTTAATGCATATTTGGCTACCGAAATTTCGGCAGCACTTCCCCTATACATATAGCACCCCGAGAATTCAACTCGGCTAGAAATCATCAACAACAACCCAAACGACAACATCAATATCAACAATGAACATTAAAAACATAAATATCCTTCAACTAGTCATTTTTCTCACAAGTTGACATAATCTTCAATTCAACCCAACTTTCAACTAAGATCAATAATTTCACATTCAACAACAATCATGATCATCACCATATAGTTCTAGAAACATTTCATATCGTTTTCCTCAAGATATACACTCGATATACATAATATACAACTTTCCGCCAAAGTCATAACTTATGCAAAACATCAAATCTTTGGCATACAACTTCATAACAAGTTTCCAACTTCCAAATTCATCAATGATCATCACTATTAGCAACCAAACAACTTCATTTCCTTAATGTCGGAAAATCATACTAAAACGACATAAGTTTCTACATTCCAATTCAATACAAACCTATATCATTCTAATTTCATTTACATTACAAACATCACAAGAACACTTTAACACACTAAACAACTCAATTCCTTTCTATCCCAAACCATATACACCCTACGGCCATATGCCTATTTTTTCCAATATCAACTAAATTCATCCAACTTTCAATTCCCATATGCATTTCATCACAATCACAACTAAAATATAACATAAATTCAACACATTGTGGCTATACAATTGTGCATACCCACGGCTACACACCTACAACACACACCCACTTTGCAAACTTCCATTTTTCCATACAATCAACACATTTCTATATACTACAACACAATCAAAACTTCATAACACAATAAAAAGGTAGAAATTCTTACCTTTTCTTCAAGTCTTCTTCACTTGGAGATGTGATCACTTTGGTGATTCTAATGCTCCCCACTCCAATCCAACTATACCAAGTTACAAAGGAACCTTAACTTAGTAGGAAAACCACAAAAGAAAAATTTTAGGAGCAAGATTTTGGTGGTGAATTTTTGCACCTCAAACCCGAAATGGTCTTCTTTTTTTTGCTCTTGTTTTGCTCTTCTTTCTCTTCTAAGTCTCTTGAACCTTCTAAGGGATATTGATCCCTTCATAATTAATTAGCACATGGAAATACTCATTAAAGCCATGGGTTGGGCCTCACTTGGCCGGCCACCCCTTAAACATTGGGCCTAAATGTTTTTTTTTTTTGGGCCAACTCGGTTGGTCCCGAGTTGGGCCTAGCCCACTGACCTTTCGACCTTAAAACGTTCATAACTCCTTGTACCGACGTCACCTGGGAACCCACGACCTATGGATGGAAAGCTAATTCAATTATCTACAACTTCTATTTCAAGGTATTTTCGAAATTCCAAACTTATAATACAGTTTTTGCCCCCCAAAGTCAGGTCACCCGAAAACGTTTTCTTAAAAATATTCGTTTGGAGGGTTTCCACTTTGATTTGGTCCAAGGGTACTTCATGAGTTGTGTTTAACTTTACATATGTGATTCATATGACTTTTCAGATGTTCCAAAAAAAATCTCGGTGTGTGGGCCCCACCCCAGCAGATACTCCGAGGTTAAAAAATACGGGATATAACAATGACGTTATTCACTACCTCGATGTCCTCGATAGTCTTGATCTTGTCCGGGTTGATTTCAATCCCTCAGTTTGATACCATGAAACCTAAAAATTTTCCAGATCGGACACCGAAGGCACATTTTTTCGGGTTGAGCTTCATGTTATACTTGCGGAGTATATCGAAGGTTTCCTGCAAATGTTTCAAATGGTCCTCTGTTTCCAGGGACTTGACTACCATGTCGTCAATAGAAACTTCTATTGTTTTCCTTATTTGTTCTTCGAACATCCCATTAACTAGGCGTTGGTAAGCTGTACCGGCATTTTTTAGTCCAAAAGGCATGACATTATAACAGTAAGTCCCATATCGGGTAATAAAAGATGTTTTCTCTTGATCCTCCGGGTGCATCCGAATTTTGTTATACCCAGAGTAGGCATCGAGAAAATTTAACATCTCATTCCCGGTCGTCGCATCGATCATTCTATCCTTCGGGCATGCCTTGTTTAGATCCTTGTAATCAACACACATTCGAAATTTATTACCTTTCTTCGGCACCACTACCACGTTAGCTAGCCAGTCCGGGTACTTTACCTCCCGGATAGAACCTATGTTCAAAAGCTTTGTTACCTCGTCATTTACGAAGGCATGTTTTGCTTCTGCCATGGGCCTTCTCTTCTGCTTTACCGGGGGAAACCTCCCGTCCAAACTGAGCTTGTGAGTTGTTACTTCCAATAGTATACCTGTTATATCTATGTGGGACCATGCAAAGCAATCGGCATTAGCTCAAAGAAATTTAATTAACTTGTTCCTGAGCTCCGAGGTTAACCCCGTGCCCAGGTATACCTTTCTGTCTGGTAAATATTCAAACAAGATGATCTGCTCCAGCTCCTCCACTGTTGACTTGGTTGCATTCGAGTCATCTGGCATGACGAATGATCTGGGCACACCAAAATCATCCTCTTCATACCCCGGATCTGACCCCGACTTCTTTGATTGCTATTTGGTGTCCTTTTCTCAGGATGAATCTTCTTCCTTTTGACCCGATTTTTTGGGCTGAGGTGTCGCTTCCTCGACCGTGAACATCTCCTTTGCAGCGGGTTGTTTACCTCGGATGGTTTTTATCCCCTTCAGAGTCGGGAATTTCAGCAGCTGATGTAATGTCGACGGCACGGCCCTCATGCTATGTATCCACGGTCTACCCAGTAATGCATTATACTTCATATCTCCTTCGATTACATAGAACACCGTTTGCTGGATAGTGTCATCGATGTTTACCGGCAATGAGATCTCTCCCTTTGTGGTTTCGCTCGCCATGTTGAACCCGCTGAGTACCCGGGCTACCGGTACAATCTGATCGAGTAGCCTTAGCTGTTCGACCACTCTCCACCGGATAATGTTGGCCGAGCTACCTGGGTCAATCAAAATACGTTTAATTTGAGTTTTAAAGATAAGAATAGAGATTACCAATGCATCATTGTGCGGTTGAATGATGCCTTCTGCGTCCTCGTTGCTGAAAGAGATGGAACCCTCGGGTATGTAGTCCCGGCCGCGTTTTTCACGCACAGTAGAGACCTTGGTTCATTTCATCACCGTCCCTCATGGGGTATCGGTGCCCCCAATTATCATGTTGATTATATGCTGGGTTCTATTGGCTCGGCCCTTTTAGGGGTCTCCCTTTCCTTGTAGTGACCTTTGGCTCTTTCACTCAGCAATTCTTCAGTAACCAGGCTACCTCCTCTCTTAACTGGCGACAATCCTCAGTTCTGTTTCCATCAGTTCCATGATATTCACACATCATGTTCGGGTCCCGCTGGCCCAGACCCGACCTTAGAGGTCTCGGCCACCTTACATCCGGAATACGACCAATGGCTGATACGAGGTCCAAGGTGTTGACGTTGAAGTTGTACTCTGATATCCTCGGTGAATCTTTGTTGCCGGCAGAGCTTCCGGTATCACTCCTGAATGAGAGACCTCGACTGTTCGACGGGCGCTCGACCCGATTATCACCCCGACCGGAGAAATGGCTCGGGCCAACCCTGGATTTCTCCGACCTGAAGCTTGGTTTCTCCGAATGAGAATATGGCCGATACCTTTCCCTCGATGACCTCGCCTCCGGTTCGTAATTTTTCCTTGGTCTCTCAAAACATTGTTTCATGTTTACTGGCCCCGGGGGAAGCTCGAGTTGGTCATCCTCCACCCGAATCTTCGACTCGTATCGGTTATGGACATCTGCCCGTGTCACAGCCTCGTATTCCATCAAACTTTCCTTTAATTTGAACGAAGCCGTCGAGCTTCGAACATTGAGCCCCTTTGTGAAAGCTTGTGCAGCCCATTCCTCCGGAACCGGGGGGAGCTCCATTCGTTCCCTTTGGAACCGGTTGACAAATTCACGCAGTAACTCATCGTCTCTTTGGGCTATATGGAAAATATCCGCCTTCCGAGCCTACACCTTTTTGGCTCCGGCGTGTGCTTTTATGAACGCATCGGCGAGCATTTCGAAAGAAGTGTTTGAATGCTCGGGCAGATGGTCGTACCAAGTCAATGCTCCTTTTGACAGAGTTTCCCCGAACTTTTTCAGCAACACGGATTCGATTTCATCCTCTTCCATATCATTGCCTTTTATAGCACAGGCGTATGAGGTCATGTGTTCGTGAGGGTCCGTTATGCTGACATATTTTTGGATATCCGGCATTTTGAACCTCTACGGGATCAATTTCGGAGCCGTACTCGGAGGAAAAGGCCTTTGGATGTACCTCTTTGAATCCGGCCCTTTCAAAATAGGCGGAGTCCTCGGGATTTGATCCACCCGAGAGTTGCATGATTTCACCCTTTTTTCGGTCGAGTCTACCCGCTTCGCCAACGTTTCGAGCATTCTCAGAACCTCGGTGGATGAACCAGCTTCGGACCCATTGCTTTCAACCATCTGTGCCTCATCTCTTCTGGGTTCAGCAACACCCTTCGCCTTCTCCGGGGTCATTTTATCTCTTCCGTTTTGCAACTGGGATATTGCGATTCCTTGTTCGGCAATCACCGCTCTCTGTTCCTGCAACATTTCAAAAATTAAACGTAACTCAATATTATCATTCGGGGTATCCGGTTCTTTCCGGCCCTGTGTCCGGGACAAAGTAATTGAATTGTGAGTATTTAAAGGGTCAGTGGCCGGCTAGGCAGCATTCTCCTGGTCCACGGTGTTTTGTCGGTTGAGGCCCTCCCTCGAATTAATGGGGTTAGGGTCAGTGGGGTTTGGTAATCCTCGTGGCCCGCTGCCTTCATTTTCGGCCACGATCTCGTTGTTGTTGACGTGACTAGATTGCCCACTGTTAGCCATTTGGTCCGTTTTTTCAGAGACGAACAGAAGACATTTTTGGTTTTGATGGGTAAGATAGAGATCAAGATCAAAGACCACTATTATCCTAGCCCCACGGTGGGCGCCAAACTGTTTACCCCAAATTTGGATAATCAATTAAATTTGTGAGTAGGTATAGGATATGTGGTTAAGCATCAATCTACTTGATGAAAAAAAAAAGATATATATGGATATGATATGAAAAGAGCAATAATGATCAGAGATTCGCTATAGATTTATGTGTCTACTAATATATGAGTATCACTTGATTGAACAAATTTAAGAGATAAACACAACGAATTCAGATCAAAATACGATATTGAGAGAGATTTGTATATATATTTTCTAGTACAAAATGTTCTTGATATGAGGAAGCCAACCCCCTAAAAGTAGGGCAATGAGCCCTATTTATAGTATTGCCCCATGGGCTTCATACAACATGAGAAACTAAAAAATAAAGAAAAAACTCTGAAATGGATTAGGTTGGGTTAGGTTGGCCGTACGGTCTGACACCCGTACGATTGGCAGTTGAGCATGGCAGGACGTTATCGATGCGTGGCAATCGCGTAACGGATCTCCCGGTCCAACGGCCACGATCAAACGGACTAATGGCCACGATCAAACGGAGGAACGGCCATGATCAACTTGGCTATGGGAAAATCGGACCAGACAATGTTCTTCCGTTTCCTCGGTTTATGCACTCCTCCGATCCAGAAAGTAAATCTCCATACCTGTGTTGATCTCTTTCTTCCCTCGGTCACCGGTGTCACCGGTCTAACATATATTCGATTTTTACCATATACAAGTATATTTATAATTAGAGAGACTGAACTCAAGTTTTACAAAGTAGTGGAAGTGTGCCCAATCATTTAGGTAAAGGGTTCTTTAATTGACTAGCAAAAATGCCAGAACAAGAGAGAAATCAAATCCAAATTAACCAAAAAGATAAGAAGCTACAACTTGGAAAATGTCCTTTTGAATAAAGAAAGATAAGAAGAGGATGACATGAAGCTCACTTTTGAATAAATCTGGTATGTCTGATGTTCCAGTCTAATTTCATTGTCAAAGTGAAAAAGGCTATTGAAAAGCAATTCCTCATAAATAAAAATGAACTCTGAATCCATACACTTGATTAACGGATTAGAATTTCTCCTCTACTACTTATCAGAAAAAAGTAATAAGCAAAGTCAAATATCATTATGTAAGTGCTGATCATCTGGCATCCACTAATCTTATCAGCAGACACTTGTATCATTTTTGTAAGTACTTCATTTTTAAACATTTTTTCGCAACATGTCTTTTGTACGCATGTTATGATAGCCGCACAGGTACCGATGTTGAATCAAGTCTTGAAATGAAATAAGCTTTGACTTAATTATTTACTTGACATCATTGTCTTACGCCAGAAAGAGTTAAATTTAATTAACTCTTGATATGACAAAAGGTTAGGAAGAATTATGATAACATTGAAAAGACTGCAAGAAAACGGAGTCTACTGAATTTCGACATGATGAGCTTTTCTTGTCTTTTTCCCTTTTTCAATGTGCCTATCATCTTTGATATTTAAGCTAAATGGCGTTTATAGCCGGATTCCATGCATTTCACATGACAATAACCTTAGAAATATTGGCCTTCGTACTCAAAAATGGAGAATATACTTAGGTTAAGTTTGAGGACCTATTTGCGTATTATGCCTTTATAGAGTCCTAAAACATGCACTTCAAAGGGAAAACCAAAGTAAAACAAGAAAAAAGAACTTCTGCATTTGTGATTTCTAATGAGAAATTAATTACTCATTCAATGACGATCAATCGTTTGTTCAAATTAGCCATTTAAATACATCCTCCTTCCCGCGCGTGCCGGTCTTTCTCTAAATATGAGTCAATTGGTCATATTATAATTGTAAAGTTTCATATTTAATCACAACGCTAAACATAGGAATTAATGGTAATTGCATGGAATCGACAGAAAAACCTCTCTTGGGGGCTCCCGCGGTGTTTCCAAAACCATTCTTAGCACCACTGTTAGAAGCTGTACAACCATGGACTCCAATATGCTCAGCAATTGATAATGGCAAACTTGCAGTGTGGCTCCTACCAACTGCTTACTCATTAGGTCTTCCAACGAACCGACTTTATTGACTGAATGACATTACAGTCCGGTCCCACCATCAACAATAGATAGTTGCAAGCTAAGTGATAGAGATGTCCTAGTGTCAACCCCACGCTATGCTCCAGGTGCCTTATGCCGGTATATTGATTAGGTCTTCTATGCATAGCAGGAACTCATCCACGATGAGATGAACTATTCAACTCACTACCAACATGGAATTTCTCGGGGTTAATAGCTGATGGTCCTTCAATAGCATAGTTGGTAACTGGCCCTGGTAAAGATATCATCTCCGTGTCAAAAGCTTCCGTCACATGGTCGATGATTGGCCATTGTAATATTCCTCCACAAGGTCCTTTCAACTTGTCAGATTTTTTTCCTTATGAAGTGTTATATTGCATGACCAGTTATCTATGCTATTTTGGACCAAAATTTCGCTAATGGGATAGAACACGTTACTCTACATGTTCCAAGATAGCATTTGCAGAATAGTAAAAAACAGCAAAGTCAGGACACAATATTTTTACGTTGGAACCACCCTGCTCACAAGGGTAAAAAACCACGACTTGCACTTTTGTTGGATTTTTCCCAAACTCCACTACAAATGTGATCCTGTGCAAATTCAAGTTACACACTCTGTAACCTACAAATTACTATCTCAACAATCTCCACAGACTATTGAGCCCACTCCAAGTTATCCCAACTTGAAGTCGAATTTCACTAACGTTTATACCTATGGTAATTGCTTCTAAGAAAGCTGATAAAGGTACGACTCGACAAACCATCCTAATACACGAATTTAGACTCAAGAAATGTAAAATATAAACTCTATTAAACGGGTTCTTCAATCTTCTTCTTTGTATTAGGCGGCACTTCAAGAATCTAAACACTTAATATAACATTGACTGTATTCGCTCAATATTTTGATTTCTCTTTTTGTGAATGTGCAAAGCTTCTTCATGGTATGACTTGAATATTTAGTATTAGGTTTGCATCAAGTTGTCTGAACTCAATTCCTACAAGTTAAGGCCTATTATGAGAGTTAGGGTTTGAGTTAACTTGCGATTCTTGCATTCACCTGTCTTTAGTGTCCTTGTAGGAGTCTGAAGTATCTCGATAATTATGGTAAGAAATCCTGCAAATCGTCAAGTCTTTAGCATAAATCACAAGTCCTACTGGCAGTAGGACTTTGAGCTAGAACATGTTCTTGGACCTGGTTCTTTCTTCTATGAATCTCCTCACTTTTTGAGATGGAGCATGCCCATAGACATATTTCATTCATCTTTTTCCAATATCTGTCTGACTTATTCTCTCCTAGCTCGTCCATCTATCTCTAAGATAGAACATGTATGCATATCTACTTTCCTTGTTCATTTTACTTTGTCAATTATCAAAATTCACACGTTTTATGCCAACAAATTTCCCCCTTTTGATGATGGAAAACTCATGCTTTAGAGCAACTGTGTAACTTGTTTGAACCATCTCACAGTCTATAAAATGAAAATCATACTCAAATTTAGGTTAGTCATAAGCATTACATAATCTTCCCCCTTTTGGCATCATAAAATAGCTATCACAATGCAGTTAAACATTAATTTGAACTTGTAATATAAAACTCATGGCCATAGGGGCTATCACATATATTCATAATAGAAACATTTGCTCAATTTTTATCTTCTTGAATATTTTAAGCACAAAAATAGTACATAGATATAAGTACATAGATATAACACAACATAACAATTTCCATCATCAGTGAAAAGAACACCATCAGAGTTATCAAACAAACATACAGACCATCAAAACAAAAACTGAGATAGGTTAAATACAAGGAATGCTAAGAAAAGCTTGGAGGATGGTTTTGAGGTTGAGCAGGGATTTTTAGTAAGGGTTGCAATCAAATTATGAATAGTCTTTGTATTTTCTGCCTTTTCCTTATTCAGTGCAATTTGCAGAGTCACTAGCTGAGTGTTTAGGACTTCTTGCTCATGTTCCTAGTAGACATGCAACATATCTAAGGAACAGTGTTGCTTTTCTTTCAATGCTGCAATCTCATCCTCCTTGGCTGCAAGTTGATCCATTAGGATATGCAGCTTCTTTTTAGCATCCTCAATTGGAACTGCTTCATCAACTTGTTCCATAGTCTCTATGATATCCTTCACCGTCTGATACTGCCAGACTTTGATGGGCACTTCGAAGTGATCAAAAACTTCAGTCACCAGAGCCCATATGTCAACCGCTGGCCTTTATTCTCCCGTAATGAGATCTTGTACATATGCTTAATCATGAGACTAGGCAGATTTAATAGGGGCTAGCGTCAAGATGCTCCATGAGTTTATATCCAAAAATCTTTCCTACGCCCTTCCTTCCTTCATAGGCACAACCATGCGATGAATAACTTTGATATATAATTGGCAAAACTTGGGCATCTCTCTTTTTGGTACCTCTTGTGCTTTGTTATTGCTGGGTTATTTGAGAATTTTCTTGTCATGTCCACAGCACTTGTCATTCCTTGAAGTGATGTCTATTCATTCTTTGCATACCTTGGCCATCCCTCAGAGGGTACACACAGAATTTCACCCAACCTCTGAGCATTTAACACAATTATGACTCCCAGCATTTTGCTACTGAGTTGCTCTTCATTATAAGTAGCATTAATATAAAATTTAGTAACATCTTCCTTGCGCATCTTTCTCTTCTTGTTTCTTAGAAGGAACAAGGTACTCCATCCTTGGTGCTCAATCTTTTCTAAGAGTGTGGCCATTTCAGGTCCCTCATGGCCAGTCACAACTCTTCCTCTCAGTTTTGATTGCCTTTTGATCATCAAAATTATTCTCTTGGCTGGATCCTTCAAATGTCTTTGAAGTCTTGGTCCTCTGATTCAGATGATTCACCTCATTTACTCCCAGTTGACTGATACACCAGCTTAAACTGTGTTTTTCCCTTTGCTGAAATAGGTTTTCTAACCCCTTTCTTTGTGATGATTTGTCTTGACTTTGGAGTAGCCACATCCTTACCCTTTATTTTCCTTTCTCTCTCAACAGTCTCTCTGTTCTCTGTTGATTTAATTATGGGTGCTGAACTAGGCTTAGTAGCCCTTGTTCTTGGAGCATTGCTTGTTTTGCTTACCTGCATTGCCTTTTCCAGCTCTTTCTCAGCTTTTCTCTTTTGTCCCGTGGTATGTGGGGTTCTGCGTACTGCTGAGCACCCTTCTTCCATAGCTACTTCACTTTCAGGCTTTAGAATAGGCTGACTAGATGCTTTCTGAGCCTAGACCTAACCTTCTTCACCAGAAACTTTGTAATAAGCACATCATCGTCTGTTATCTTCCTCAGCACCTAAATTTTATGCAATAAGTTAGGATACCTGTTTGATTTGAGAATGCTTTTCTACTATTGGACCAGGTTCAACAACTTGTTCCATCGGCACCTGAGTGTTCACTATTGGTGATTCTTCTTGAGTATCAACTGTGGGTCCAATATTTTGATCAGATTCAGTTGTTCTTACATCACCCTCACCCAGGCTTTCTAGCACCTCAGCCACCAATTCTTTTACTAATTTAGTCATTTCCACTAATTTATCCACCACCTCTATCTTGTAACCAATTCCCGCAACAATTCTTCTATCTTTAGCATCGTTTATCTAGTAGGTCTGCTCCAACTATGGGTTTTCCCCAGTTTTCCCTTTACTCTTTGCTTCACCGGTTTTTTCCTCTACCCTGTCTTTTTCAACCACTAACTTCTCAATGGATCTTAGAACATAAGCCACTCTATCTCCTACATTAACAACTTTGGTACAATAATTGGAGATATTTGTTCGAGAGGACCTGCTGGGTTGCACGACCTACTTCATATCCTATGCCATATCCAATTTTTGCCTATAGGATGGAACACACTACTCTACTTATTCTATGTTAGCATGTTGCAGAATATAAACAATGGGTAAGTAAAGAACATAATGAATTTTACGTGGAAATCACCTGGCTCACAAAGGCTATAAAAACCACGATCTACACATCTGTAGGATTTTACCCAAATTCCATTAAAATGGTGACCCTCTGTAAATTTAAGTTACAAACTCTACAATCTAGAAACTAACCTCTAATTCCTATCTCACTAATATACCTAGACTAGTAACGAACCTCCAAGTTGATCCCCAACTTGAAGTTAAATTTATAATGTTGTTTTTTTAATCAAATATATCAATAGGACTTGCCTATTGATGTGTTTTATTAATTATCAAATAAAATTACAACAATCCAGAAAATCCAAAATAGGCAAAAATAAAGGAAGAACAAAAATAGCAAGAAAGAAAGGTCCAAAAAGGCAAGAAAATATGACTGTTGAGCTTGTTCAATCCTTGAAACCTTGTACTAATATTTGCCTGATGTTGCATTTCCTTTGAACAAAATCTCAATCCATGCTGCCTGATGTAGCTGTTGCTGTAGAAGTATGAGAATTATCCATGCTCCAGCTGCAGTTACATTAAATCTGATCATCCTATCTTCAAAGTTCTTGATCTGATATTTGGATAATGTTGTTTGTCTAAGTTCAGCAGTCTTCTACCTTGAGAAGGAAGGTCTGTATATTGCTTATATTTTACTGATCCCAGCAGAATAGGTTGATTTGCAATATAATCTCCCAGACTATTTCTTTCTCTCAGTACATGTTGAAACTTAACCTCACACATTGTTATCAGGTGTTTAATGCCTTCCACTAGTATAATCAGTTTCCATGGAATTTGCCAAGTACCTTCTATGATATTCTTCATCACCATGGAGTCTGTCTCTACCATTACATGCTGAATGTTATTTGCCACACAGTGATAGATAGCTTCTTTGATTGCCACAACTTCAGCTTCCATGTTAGTTGTCTCCTGAATCTCTTTTCTTTCTGCATATATCAGATCACCTAGTGAATTCTTTAAACAGTAGTCGTATGAACTCCTCCCAGGATTGCCTTTACTTGCACCACCTGTGTTACATTTTATCATACCATCAGGGGGTGAATCCCAATAGATGAACTGATACCTCATTCTAGGCCTAATCTCTTCTAAGTACTGAATCATAGAAGGCAAGTTGGATGGGAAGGTCTGCAATTTAGGATAAGCTATTTGCAGCAATTGCCAAAGAGTTATGTTGATCTGATAGACTAGGCTACTGAATCCCATTGCACCCCCATGCTTAATGGTGTTTCTTCTCCTCTATAGACTCAAGATTATGATTGCAGGGATTGCATGAAATATAGGCCTCAGAATGGGTCTGCAACTCTTTGTCCACCATTTTGATATCATATATGGAATGTGCTATCCCACCAGTTGAATACCTGCAAAATTAGCAAACAATCTCCACAGTTTTGATGATGTAGGAGAGGTTAGAAAAAGATGTGACATTGTTTCTTGTTTGGGTTCTGTGCATCACCAGCATTTTGATGCCAATAGAACTCCTCTTATGCATAGTACATCATCAACTGGCATTTCATATTTCCAAGCTCTCCAGAGTGTGAATGAGAACTTAAATGGAAGATGTTTCGTCCACATCTGGTTATAGTTATCCATCTTCTCTTTTCTATGTCTCACACACTCCCAAGCACTTCTGACTGAAAACTTTCCATTCTTCTCTAGTAACCACCATCTTTTGTCTAATTCATTTGTTACCTGAGGAGGGGGAATAGTCTCTATCACATGTTTCACATACTCTTCTGGTATATATTGAATTAGAACCCGTGCATTCCATCCTTCTGTACTAGCAAAATTCTGAACTTCTATTTCCTCCTCCATACTAATATCAGGTAGGACATGATATAATGCACCAAGGTTTGTCCAATTATCAAACCAGAAGCTAGAATCTCCCCTTTTCACTTACCACCATATTTGATGCTCCACCAATTCCCTTACTATCACTAATTTTCTCTAGATAGGAGATGCCTCTTTAGCTTGTGCAATCACATGATGCAGCTTTTTACAGTATTTGTTTATCATGAAAGAACTCCACAGTGAAGGCTTTGTTCTGAGGTTTCACTATAGTTTACAGAAAAGGGCATTTGAAACTTCAAATAATGATCTGAACCCCAGTCCTCCTTCATCCTTAGGAAATTACAGATGTATACCTTTCTTATCACCAGCGTTTGACCAGAAAAACCTTGAAAAGATACTATGCATTTGTCTGATCGCACCCTTTGGAGGGTTCATTCCTGATAGTAGGTATACTGGCATGCTTTGTAATACAGGAGATATTAGTGTCGCTTTTCCTCCATATGACAGTAGTCTCCCTTGCCATGTATGCACCCTTTTGGCAATCATTTTCCAACTGTATCATAGTGTGAAATTTTGTTCCTACTGTAGAATATTGGGCAACCAAGATAAGTGAATGGAAAGAGGCCTTGTCTAATTCCTGTGGTTTGTTTCAGCCTTGAAACCAAGCCACTCTGCACCTTTTCATGAACATAGAAGGCACTCTTATTCAAATTTACCAACTGTCCAGATACTTTCTCATATCTATTTAACACTCTCATCATCAGTTTCACTGAGTATTGGTTAGCAGAGACAAAGAGAATTATGTCATCAGCATATCATAAATGATTAATCCTTAGACTCCATTTGGGCATACCATACTCCATAAACCTTGGCTTTTTGTACAATGCATTTAGTCCTCGTGATAAGGCCTCAGCAACTACAATGAAGAGAGTAGGGTGTTGACACCCAATTTTGTCCCGCCTCTCCTCCGAAATACCTATTTATACTTCTGGTATTTTGAGAAATTAAAAAATATGCATTTAAATTTTACTATAATTATTTGTCTTTTATTAACACCCACGTTTTTATTCTACTGCAGTTATTATTATCATTATTATTATTATTATTATTATTATTATTATTATTCTTAAATTATCATTTATTACTAATTATCATTAATTATTATTATTCTTGTTATTTCCATTATTACTATTATTATTATTATTATTATTATTGTTGTTACTATTATTATTAATTACTAACCATTATTATCAGCGTTATTTTTATTATTAATTATTAATCATCATTATCATAGTTATTTTTATTATTAATTATTATCATTGTTTTATCAATAATTGTTATTTATTATTATTATTATCATCATTATTATTTCTTATTATTATTATCATTATTATTACCACTATTACTGTTATTATTATTAATTTATTATCATTTTTTGTTATTATCAATAATTGTCATTTTTTTTATTATTAATTACTACCATACTTATTATTATTATTAATTATTATCACTATTCTTATTGTTATTTGTTATTAATTATCAATATTTGTTATGTACTATTATTATTATATCTATTATTATTTTTTATCACCATTATTATCAGCATTATCATTATTGTTATCATTATTAGCAGTATTACTACCGCTATTTATTTGCTACTATTATTTAGTATTATTGAAACTTGCATTTCTCGACGTTTCTACCAACTTCCGCACACACATCACATTTATTTCGCACATTTAAATGATAGCGTTTGTCATTAAATATTATAGCACGGTCATTTGCGACATCATATAATTTTTACCCGGATCTTTTTTTTTAATTACATATTTCCGTATTAGGTGATATTCTGGCACCCTTAGTACATCGTCAATCAAAATGTGTCTCTTATTCAAATTTAGAAGCCAAACTATTTCTTGCACTCAGTCCGTATTTTGACTTACCGGACCACAAATCAAAGTCCGATTAATTCCTAATATTTTTTGGACTAGACCATATGTTTTATCTCAATTTTTTTAGATCAGTCCATGTTTAATTTAATAGTCCGTTCTTTTAATACCCAGTCTAAAATTTGACCCGGTCCACAAATGGACCGGGTCCAATTCATTTCTCAGCAAAATAAGGGAAACGTTCCCTTATCTTCATTTCCGCCCCCTTTTTCCTTTCTCCTTCATCTCCGCCTCCCTTCACCCCCCAAAAAAACCCTAGCCGCCTCTTCTCCTTTCCCGCTCCCTCGCCGCCGCTCCCACTTCCCCCCCTTTTCCTCCTTCTTCTCCGCTTCCTCCACTCATCCCTGTTCCCCACTTAACTTTGTCTCCCCCGCTCCTCCTCACTCTGTCTTCAGCGCAAAAACAAAACAAAAACAACCCTATAAAAAGAAGATCGGAGAAAGGAGAAAGGGAGAGTTGAATCGAGGAACGGAGAGAGGGAGAACGAAGGAGAAAAACACGAACAAAAAGAAAAGAAAAAAAAAAAACCTTTCTGACGAAGAGGTCAGAAAACCCCCAAAGAAAATAGAATTTTTGTTTTGATTCACTAAATCCCCCCCCAAGAATTTAAAGTTGGAGTCGCCTTGAATCTTTTAAAAAATATTAGTTTTTAGTAAGTCAAGAACCCAAAAATCAATTTTTTCTATTTTTCATTCCCCTTGTTGCTGCCGCGAATCCGAGCGCCACAAGCTCAGATCTAATAGTTTTCGAGTGTGGATTGGAAACCCTGCACCCATTTCGCTGCACTCAAAGCAGGTGATCCTCCATTTCTTTTATTTAAATTTCTTTCGCACTTTTTGGTTGCCTTGTGTTATTTTGGTCTGTTATTCCGTGATTCAAGCATGTTAGTTTAGTCAAGTTGACTTAGTTTAATAGATAAGCTTTTTTTTCTGTGTTTGTTTGCCTGTGTGGTTAAGCCTGTTTTCTATGATAACTTAGTTTAGCTTGTGAACAATTCTTCATTATTTAGTTGATTCCAGTTTTTTTTTTTTGGCAGTTTTCACGTGTTTATACGCTAAGTTTGATACGCTCCTGTGTTAGTTGATTCAGTTTGTATAGTCAAGCCATGTTTATGGTATGTCGCCTTTAGTTAGCTGGTGTGGTCTAATATAGTGCCATTTAAATTCTTATATTTTTGGGCTAATGATTGTGTCGAATCTAAATTCACACATGTTTGAATACTAGTCGATGTTAGTCCAGTTCCTCGGATGTATGAACATGTCATTTCCTCATTGCAAAGTAATGTAGTATTGAATAATGATGCGCTTTTTATGCTTTCCTCATCTTAGTCTATTAAGCTAAGTATGCTAATGCACTTGAATAATCATGTCTTATGTGCTATTTATAGCTTAAACAATCTTAAATGAACATGACTGCACTGTGGACTCAACTGGTGTGATTGAGCAAGTCTCCTGCAAGCTTATGTCATTTAAATTTATGAAGGGGGTTGATACTACGCATATATGTCATAGCATTGGACTTAGGCTTATGTGTTACTTGGTTTAATTTAGTTCAATTGCTATTGGGTTTAAGTATGGATTATATTAGCCCAGTAGTTAACCTGCTGGCAGTTATTGTAGTCATTGGTGTGTCTATAGCTTAGCTTTTCATACTGCTCAAATTATATAATTGGTCTAGTATCAACATGCTTTGTGATTTGACTAGATTATGCTAAAATCTGATTATGTGCCTATTAAGATGATTACAAGCATGTTTAAGTTTGTTCAGGCTTTGTCCAAATGTGTTTGTCTGTATGAATCATATGGATTTTAGGACACCTCATCTCGATCAGTGATGTTGTCTGTTTCAGTCATGAACCTGATGTCTAGATTTTTTCATTCCTTTGTTGTTCCTTGAGTAATGATAAACATACGACCATACTGTTTACATTCACTGACCCTGAAACAGATTCGATAGCGAAAGTATGATTAGTCAATTGGTTGTTTTTTTTGAAAGCTGATCTGACACATTTCCTGAGAGCATAACTTGTTTTCACATGGTTGCTGCCTCGCTTAGGTCTCTGTCAAGTTGGCAATGTCTGTTTTGTTGGTCTGTAGACCCTGCTTGTGTGATGTGTTGTCAAGTTTGTTTGATTTGAATTGAACATGTGAAGGGAAGTTATTGTCTAAAACTGCATGAAACTAGATTAATGAGACATGATCCTGGGTTTCTTTAAAGGGAAATAGCATGATTTTTCTAAATTTGTTTCTCCTCTTGTGTGATTAAAATTCTGGTGGTATATCAAGGGTATATACTCATATACACAGAGTATATTCAACTCTGTATATCTATCGTAACGTGTATATGATGGTATATCTAACATATATCGAAGGTATCATCCTAGATAGTTAGTCCTACTATTAAGTGTTGATGATTTTGGGAATTCCTTTCTCTATTCATTGGGGCCTAAGTTATTCAATGATATGAAACAGATCACACGGGCTTCAGTCGTTTCTTTATTATTAGCTTACTTGAGCTTGAACATTTTCTCTAAATGTCCTATTATTGTGTTATGTGCTAATCCAATCAGTACGCTTAGTTTCTTTATTTAGGTCGTAGTCTTTTTATTATATACTAATCCATTTCCTTTCATTCTTATGCACGACCATCGCATGTGAGTCCAAGGACTCGTCCTCCACATTCGATGTTGGGCCAAAAGCCCAACATAATACTCTCCGCGTCCAGCCCGACAGCAGTCTAGAAAAGCAGAGGCCCAATTCCACAGCAGCAACAACAACAATAAAAATGCTGGGCCGAAGCCCAGCAGCGGCCCAGATCCAAAAGGGCTGCTGGGCCGAAGCCCAACAGCAAATAGCAATTTCAAAATGGGCCGAGCCCATTTAATTTTATTTATGCCCCTTTTGTTTTATTTTATGCCTTTAACTTGTATGTATTATTTGACTAACACTTTCGTATTTTTTTTATTTTTTTTGCTTTTCCTTAGCTCAGTTGAACTATTGAGGATTAATAGAGATAGGTTAGTAAAGGGGTAGTTAGGTAAAAAAAAAAAAAAAAAAAAAAACTAACGATCAATCCCATAAGTCGTGTGCTTTTCTTTTATGTCAAAACTATTTATAAGCATCTAATATTTATCTTATTTATAATAACTGATTTGCAAATAGCCTAATTTCATATTTTTCGAAATTAAAAGATTCACATATTATTATCTTGAGAATTTTGAAACATCACTAACATGCAAATAGGAATTAAAGATCTTTTTTTTTGAATTTCTAAAACGCAAAATCAATCAATATATCATCGCTTAGTTTGTTTCAAATATTTTGTCAAGGCATTATGCAAACCCGCGTCTTCTTTGCACATATATTTCATGTGAGTTTTTCTTTATTTTTTATTAGCAGCATTATTTAAAATCTTTGCAACATTTATAAGTTATTTTATATGGCACTTGCAATTTCTTTTACGCGAATTATTATATTTCCTACAAATTTCATTCTAAACAGCATTTTTTTCTTATGTTTAAACCTTAACAATATTTATAAATTTTATGATATTTGAAGTCTCCTTTTATACAAATTATTATCCTTTTAATAAGTTATATTAGTATTTTATGTTGAATCTTAGCAACATTTATAAACTTCTATTTTGAATAGTATTCTAAAATCCTCCTTACGCGAATTATTAGTCCCACATTTTAACAACATTATTATTTAAAATCTTATATCTTTATAAACAAAAATGACATTTTAAAAATCCTCTTTTTTGCCTAAATAGTTATATTTTTACAAGTCTTATTTGCATAAGCTTTCTTTAAAAAATTTTAAATACTATATCCAACATTGATTAATTAACCTAAGTTTGACCGGATAACCGTGTTTAACGGATTCTAAAGGATGCCTAACCCCTTCCCTTTAGGATGATATAGAACCCTTACCTAGAATCACACTGGTTAAGCAGACCATTAACAGAGGTTTAGTTTTAACTTTACCTTAGTTAAATAATCAGGTGTCCTAATTCACCATAAAATCAATTAGGTGGCGACTCCTTAAAACAAGCAATATAGGAATCACCAATATGTTGTACTCCGTTAACTCCGGTTAAAATGGGGTGTGACAGCTTGGCGACTCCGCTGGGGATATTCTAGGTTCTAACCATAATAAATTTAGGTTAATAATTGAATTGTTGGATATTTTGTTGTTTTCTTTATGCTTGCTTTATTGTTGCCTTGTTTGTTTCTTTTATGTTCTTTCAAGTGTTTTGTTTTATTATGTAAAATCTTCTATGTAATAATGTGTTACTGCTTTCCCTAAATTGGCATTCCGCTCATATTTCTTCCACTCCTGGAAAATTCACACAAATTCACACACTTAAGCGGTTTCGCGGATCGCGGCCGTGCACTACTAAAATTACCCTTTAGCTGGATTGATCTTGTGGATTTAGTCGATCGGCGGTGCAGTCGACGGCCACAGACTTTCCACTCCCAAGTTGTCCGCTTGGGGGAACCTTGCGTCATAGGAAACCAACTCCTAATCAGCCTAAGATAGAGCTAAACCAAAGCCTTTTATAAGACATGCACGAGCCTAGGAGACTTAATACCCAAGGTGTATTAAGTCCATTAGTAAACCTTTTCCAAACGTCCGAGTGGGTCTACGACCCCGAGCGACAATCATCATGGTATATGCATTGATTTGAAGGATGAATGTGTGTTATGTGGACCCTGTGCTAGTTAGGTAGAACTAACCATTCGTGAACGCAGGTAGCCATGAGTCAACATAACGCCTATCCGAGATTCAGTATGGTTTTGAGCGTCCCTCCCCAACTAAAAGCATGGTGGATTGATTTAGGAGATTACGGACAGCGGGTTGTACGTGGAGCATTGGGACACTTACCGTCTTTGATGGATATCCAGCCCTGCAGAGACATCATCGAGGCTGCAACTGTGTTTTGGGATGAAAAGAGGGTCGTGTTTAGATTTGGCAACATTGAGATGACTCCGTTGTTAGAGGAAATAGGGGGCTATATAGAAAATGTGGCATTATTACGTAAACCAAGAAAATGGCAAAATTGTGGCATGATTATTCCGAGGCAACCTTTACCAAAAGAATTTGCTGACAGCTTCGGGTTCAGAGAGGGTAAAGGTGTGGAATGTTTGCGGAAGTCTATGATACCACTCGAGTATTTGTATCACAGATTCGGTTATCAAAGGAGTTTCGTCGATCATCAGGATGAATTCTTCTCATATGACTCTTGGAAGCAGAAACGGTGCTTCGCTTTCGCAGTATGTTTTTTAGGGACTATAGTATTTCCTAAAGGAACCACAAAAGACATTCACACCCATCTTGTTATTGTAACTAAGGCTCTTTTTGGTGGCATCGACGGGAAACACTACACTTTGGTCCCTATGGTCGTGGCAGATATCTACCGAGCATTAGGGCGTTGTAAGCGAGGGTATAAGCATTTTGAAGGATGCAACTTGCTTCTGCAAATTTGGCTGATGGAACATCTTCAGAAAGTCAACGGGGGTCTAGCATTCCAGAAGCCGACGGGTGAGAATCACATTCTGGGTCATGTTCCAAGCGCTATCTTAACGAGTAGACCATTTGAAAAGCCAAAATGTGTAAAAGAGTGGGTAGAATTTCTTAGCCATTTGGACGACGATTCAATTCAATGGATGTTTAGTTGGTTTCCATCCGAGAGTTTGGTGTTTAGAACGAGGGTTATACCATTCTTAATTCTGATGGGACTTCAAAGCCTGCAACCTTACGCCCCGCTAAGAACTTTGAGGCAATCGGGAAGAAAGCAAAACATACCTTTAGTGGCAGATATGGACTATTACCGAGCTGATTACAAGGAAGGGAAAATCCCTTTTTTAAAGGAGGTTATCCGCATGTGGAAACTGAGGGAAACTATGAAAGCAGATTCAGTTGAGCCGAATAGATATCAAGCTGGATGCGAGGACAACTATATGGAATGGCTGGCCGCTGATTTGGAGGAATCAATCAAACCCGGCGTTAGTTTGAAAGATCGGATTAAGGATGGGGAAGCCGAAGCATGCATATTACTCCGACAATTGCGTAAGAAAAGTCTTGTTTCTGAAGCCGAGCATCATGCGCAACTTAAGGAAAAGGAAAGGGAAGCAGAGAATTGGAAGCAGCAAGCACTTAGTTACGAGCAAAGTATGCAAGAGTTGGATACACTTCTGGCTGAACAGGGCGATACTTGTATCAAAGAAGGCATCAAAACAGGGGGTGTTCTAGCTATGTCATACCTTGCCCAGAATCGCCGAAAGATCGATCAGTCAATTCGGGCAACCAAGAGGTTCAAGAGCGACGAAGGGCCATCTTCATTTTAGTTAACTTGTTCAATAGCGATTGTAATAATTTCTTTCGCATTGGGATTGTATTCGTTTTGAGCTTTCAATTAATAGCACACTGGAATGACACATGACTACATATGTTATCCTTCAAATCCACGCTAGGCCTACCTTTGGCACAAAAGGTCCCTTGCATAATAGGACGCATTGATTTCCTTCCGATATGTTTTGTTTGCTATTCAATATATGTTTGTTTGCAATATGTTTTGTTTGCTATTCAATGTATGTTTGCTACGCAATATGTGCTTATTTGCTATGCAACACGTGCTTATTTCAACGTTATCTGCTAAATCTCCATATTATTTTAAACAGCAATCATTCGGACCATACTAACACAGCTTTCTTCATTCTTAGCAGGTTTATTTTTTACTATCCCCCAGAGGTTGATTCGCGTTGACTGTGAACTGGCAGACCACCCATACTTCACGAGATCAAAAGCACGAACGTCCGGCAATATGAATGATTCAGGGGCATCCGAACAGACTGGCTTGGGACTCGTCACTCTTCCAAGAGAGGAACCTGAGGCTTCAGGAGGGGGAAATGATGAACTCATTGCCCAATTGTTGCAGCAAATGGCCAATATGCAGACCGAAATTGAGCGACTGCGGAATCTCACCAATCTGTCCATCACTTTGAACGCCCCTCACCCTGAGCAAAGAACAAACACAACAATTCCACCATCCTTTTCGCCTGTCGATTCACCCGCTCCACAACCTTCTCCCTCAAACCCTCCGCTTTACACAGTCCATCCAAATACCTCCAACCCCCAACAAACTAACCAACAATCCGCCTCACAGCAGTCAAATCCACAACAAACCATTCCACACCAGATCCACCCGCAACCAACCATCCCGCAACAAACTATCCAACGACAAACCATCCCGCAACAAGCCAACATACAACAAACTACTTCACAACCAAATGACCAGCAACAAGCCAACCTCCAGCAAATTAACTTCCAACAAACCAATTCACAACCTTTCGCTACTCCTTACATTCCTCAACCTGCAGTTACCCAAATTAACCCACATACCCAAAACTACCAAGCAGTTCACCATACACCATTGGCGCATATTGCCAGCCATAACACACAGTATGCGGCAGAAGCTCATCCTTTCACTACCCAGGCACAGGCCTTGCAACATCCAGAAGTTGACCCCTATGAAGAGTTGGAAAGGGAAGCTAGGGCAAGAGCGGACGAAGATGTGGCAAAAGAGCTTCGCAGTCTGAGGGAAGCAGTCAGGAACATCCAAACCAACAGGGGATGTGAAGGACTTGAATATGAAGATCTGTGCATTCACCCGGACATTGAGTTACCTGCTGGATATAAGGTGCCGAAGTTTGACATGTTCGACGGGAAGGGAAACCCTCGGGCTCATTTGAGATCATATTGCGATAAGCTTGTCGGAGTGGGTAAAAATCAAGCTATCAGAATGAAACTGTTTATAAGGAGCCTAACTGGAGAGGCACTCGATTGGTACACATACCAAGACCCGCAGAGGTGGCACAGTTGGGGAGATATGGCCCAGGAATTCATGGACAGATTCAGGTTCAACACTGAGACTATCCCGGACCGGTTTTATTTGATGAAGCTGGAGAGAAAATCAACAGAAACTTTCCGGGAATACGCTATGCGCTGGAGAGCAGAAGCAGCAAAAGTCCAGCCTCCAATGGCAGAGAGTGAAATGACGATGCTTTTCGTACAATCTCTAAAGGACCCCACATATTATGAGAGAATGTTAAGTGTCATTGGGCAGAAGTTTGCTGAAGTCATCAGGATGGGGGACTTCATAGAAGAAGGGATAAAAACAGGAAGAGTTACAAATCTTGCGGCTTTGCAGGCCACAAGTAAGGCCATTCAGGCAGGACCCTGCTAAGAAGAAGAGAGACGGAGTATCCCCAGTCATGGCCGTCCAAGATCAAAAACCAACCCAAAAATCAACCCACCAACATTTCTCACCTCAGCCCTCGCACTACAGCCAGTACACTCAAACACCTCAGCCTTATTACCAACCCCCACCTACCCCTCTTCCCGTCTATCACACTCAGCCAGCATATTATTCACCTCGAACCCCTTCCTACCAAAACCCAACACAACACCGTCCAACCTATGCAACGCAACCCCAGTACCATTCACCAAACCGCCCACAAAACACCCCTAGACCACGCCCAAATGTTGAAAGAAGACCAACCAGAACTTACACACCATTAGCCGAGCCTTTAGCCCAACTGTACGAGAGGCTGAAAATGGCAGGGATACTCCAACCAATTCAAGGAAGAACTCCTGATCCTATCCCAGGATGGTATGACGAGACTAAACATTGTGCATATCATTCGGGAATTGCAGGGCATGATACTGGAAACTGTTTTGCTCTCAAGGATAGAGTTGAGGCATTAATCAAGGAAGGAGTCATACAGCTTAAGGAAGCTCCCCCGAACATAAACAACAATCCGTTACCGAATCACTGCAATGCAGATGCGCACATGATCACTATTGACGAAGATTACAATCTGGAGGGGACCATCGTCCCGGTTAAGAAAAGAGATAAGGTCGAATCGTCAGCTTGTGTTGCTCCCGTAATCACAGTTCAAATGAGGGCCCCGTTCGAAGTACTCACTCCAAGGCCCAAGATCACAGCTTTCGTTGCCCCAGCACCTTCTCACAGCACCAAAACGGTCCCCTGGGACTATCAATCCGGGGTAAAGGACAAAGAAAAAGGAAGAATAGTTGTAGAAACCGTTGCCACCGGGATAACTAGATCTGGACGATGCTATGCCCCCGAAGAGGTGGCACGAGGGGCGCCAAGCAAGGAGAATGGCTCGAAGAAAACTATTACAGACGCTGAAGTCGAAGAATTCTGGAGGAAAATGCCGACGAAGGAATACTCTGTTGTAGAACAGCTGAAGAAAACGCCAGCTCAAATTTCCTTATTCGCATTATTGATGAGTTCTGAAGCTCATAGGAGTGCTTTAGTGAAAATACTGAATGAAGCCTATGTTCCGGCCGAGACTTCCAGTGAAAAATTGTCGGCTATGGTAGGGGAGATCCTCGAGGCCCACCGGGTTCTCTTTTCATAATGACGAGCTGCCACCTGAAGGTTTGGGGCATAACAAGGCATTAAACATTACTATCAGATGCAGGGATAAGTTCATCTCCAAAGTATTGGTCGACGGGGGTTCAGCTGTGAATATATGTCCTGTCGTTACTCTACGAGCTTTAGGGATCGATGTTGGGAAACTCCACGGCAGTCAGGTCAGTGTCACAGGTTTTGACGGAGCCCGAAGAGAGGTTGTCGGAGAGATCGATTTATTTCTAGAGATTGGGCCTGTGGAGTTCATGGTGAAATTTCAAGTAATGGACATATCTACTAGTTACAACTTGCTGATTGGGAGACCATGGATCCACATGGCTGGTGCGGTCCCTTCCACTTTGCATCAGAGTTTGAAGTTCGTGTGGAATCATCAGGAAGTGGTAATCCATGGAGAAGGCAACAATTCCCTCTACCCGGAAGTTTCGATTCCTCCTATTGAGAGTGTGGAAAGACTAGACGGATCTGTTTTCCACATCAAAGAGATTGTGTGTGCTGTTCAAGCAGGGAAAATAAAATTGCCACAAGCGCTTATGATGGTGGCATGGGAAATGCTGAAGAACGGTTTCCGACCCGGTCAAGGCCTCGGTTTGAATTCGAATGGGATTGTGGAACCAATCCAACTGCCCGGACACAACCATACTTTCGGTCTCGGATATGAGCCCACCCCTGAGGAGATTGCTTTAGCCAGTCTCAAAAGAAGAAGTGCTAGTCCCTTGCCGAAGCCTGTTCCGCTCCTGAATCAATCATTTCTCAGGGATTCCGCTGCCCAGGCGTCAGAAGAAAGGCTGGAAGACGACCTCCAAGAAAATTTTAAGAACTTATTCATCATCGAAGGAGAAGCAGAGTGCAACATGGTTTCAAGTGGATGTTCCGAAGACCCGACTATCCGGGTTGCAGAGCCAGGATGTCGTCTGAACAATTGGACTTGTACCCCGCCCCCGTTTCTTCGGGAGTCTTGGTAGACAAAACTGTATTCAGTATTTTATGAAACAGACACGATTCAAAATTGAGGCTTGAATCGTGCCTATGCTTTTGTTGTTTTGCCTCCCAACTATTGAAGTTTAAATGCAATTTTCCAGCCATGCTTTTATCTATGTTTTCCATCTTTATTTAATCAATTTTTCTTTTATTTTCAGCAGTCAAATTAATAGATCTGCTGATACCTCGAATATGACACATAGTGAAACGAGCGAGCCCGTAGGAAATGCCGAACAAGATGATGAAGAATGCGAAGAAGATATGCGACCTGAAGGATTAACTAAAGATTATGAATATTTTGAAAATAAGCCAAAACCAAATTTGGATGAAACAGAAATCATAAATTTGGGTAATTCAAAAATCATGATGGAAGTAAGAATCAGCGTCCACTTAACTCCGTCACAGAGGGAGAAATTGATCAAACTTTTGAAAGAGTACATAGATGTGTTCGCCTGGTCTTATGATGATATGCCCGGATTAAGCACTGACATTGTTTCGCACAAGTTGTCTCTTGATCCATCCTGTCCTCCGATAAAGCAAAAGAAAAGAAACATTAAATCAGACTTGAGTTTGAAAATCAAGGAGGAGATCTCTAAACAGTTCGATGCAAAGGTCATACGAACTACGATGTACCCCACTTGGCTAGCCAATATCGTTCCCGTGCCTAAGAAGGATGGCAAAGTTAGAGTGTGCGTGGATTACCGAGATCTCAACAAAGCCAGTCCAAAAGACGACTTTCCCCTCCCGAATATTCATATGCTTATTGATAATTGTGCAAAGCATGAGTTGCAGTCTTTCGTTGATTGCTACGCAGGATATCATCAAATCCTAATGAATGAGGAAGATGCAGAAAAAACAGCATTCATCACACCTTGGGGGGTGTACTACTATCGGGTGATGCCTTTCGGGCTCAAAAACGCAGGAGCTACCTACATGAGAGCCATGACCACCATTTTCCATGATATGATCCATAAAGAGATTGAAGTCTATGTGGATGATATCATCATCAAATCACGAAAGAGCTCAGACCATCTAACGGATTTAAGAAAGTTCTTCGACAGGTTGAGGCGATATAATCTGAAGTTGAACCCCGCAAAATGTGCATTTGGAGTACCTGCAGGGAAATTGTTGGGTTTTATTGTGAGCAGAAGAGGCATAGAGTTAGATCCCTCGAAGATAAAAACCATTCAGGAATTGCCCGCTCCAAAGAGTCGGAAAGATGTGATGAGTTTCCTCGGGCGCCTCAACTACATCAGCCGATTTATAGCACAATCAACGGTGATATGTGAACCAATAATCAAGTTATTGAGGAAGGATGCTCCTACCACATGGACTGAAGATTGCCAAAGGGCCTTTGACAAAATCAAAGAGTATTTGTCTAGCCCGCCTGTTTTGGTGCCTCCAGAAGCTGGAAGACCTTTGTTATTGTATTTGTCCGTATCAGAAAATGCTTTTGGGTGTGTATTAGGACAGCATGATGAGACAAGAAAGAAGGAGCGAGCGATATATTACTTGAGTAAAAAGTTCACACCTTACGAGGCACGGTATACGTTATTGGAACGCACTTGTTGTGCTTTGACATGGGTTGCACAGAAGTTGAGACATTATTTGTCTGCATATACTACTTACCTCATTTCGAGGATGGACCCACTCAAGTACATCTTCCAGAAGCCTATGCCTACGGGGAAGCTAGCTAAGTGGCAAATGTTGTTGAGCGAGTTTGACATTGTGTATGTTACTCAAAAGGCTGTCAAAGGGCAGGCGATAGCTGATCATCTTGCAGAGAATCCTGTGGACAAGGAATACATACCCCTTAAAACTTATTTCCCGGATGAAGAAGTGTTGTTCATCGGGGAAGGCATCGCAGAAGAGTACCCGGGGTGGAGGCTGTTCTTCGACGGGGCGGCAAATTCTAAAGGGGTCGGCATTGGAGCAGTTTTGATTTCAGAGTCAGGCCAGCACTATCCCATTTCAGCCAAAATCAAGTTCCCGTGTACCAACAATATGGCAGAATATGAGGCTTGTATTCTCGGCCTCAGAATGGCAGCTGACATGCATATACAAGAGCTTCTGGTTATAGGCGATTCAGACTTGCTGGTTCATCAAGTGCGAGGCGAATGGACAACTAAGAACGGGAAGATACTTCCGTACTTGCACTGCGTAAAGGATTTGTGTAAGAGATTCATTAAGGTCGAATTCAAACACGTTCCAAGGACACAGAACGAGTTCGCTGATGCTTTGGCCACGTTGTCTTCTATGATTCAGCATCCAGACAAGAACCGCATAGATCCTATCAAGATAAACGTGCACGATCAACATGCACATTGCTTCTATGTGGACGAAGAGCCTGATGGGGAACCTTGGTACTACGACATTAACAAATATCTTAAGACCGGAGACTATCCGGAAGGGGTAACTAGGGTTCAGAAGAAAACGCTTCGGAGATTAGCAAACCATTTCTTCCTAAGCGGAGAAATCCTGTATAGGAGGACTCCGGAGTTAGGATTATTAAGATGTGTTGACGCCAAAGAAGCGGCTCGTTTGATTGAAGAAGTGCATGGCGGCACATGTGGGCCTCATATGAATGGCTTTACGCTGGCCAAGAAGATCCTTCGCGCAGGCTATTTCTGGATGACTATGGAGTCCGATTGTATCCGTTTTGTGCAGAAGTGTCACCGATGTCAGATTCATGGTGATTTGATTCGAGTTCCGCCAAATGAATTAAATGTGACAAGTTCTCCGTGGCCTTTCGCAAGTTGGGGTATGGATGTCATCGGTCCTATCGAGCCAGCAGCATCGAATGGGCACAGGTTCATTTTGGTAGCCATTGATTATTTCACAAAGTGGGTGGAAGCATCTTCACATAAGTCGGTAACAAAGAAGGTGGTAGCGGATTTCGTTCGGAGCAACATTATTTGCCGATTCGGAGTCCCGGAGTCAATCATAACGGATAACGGCGCTAACCTTAACAGTGGTCTAATGCAGGAGATTTGCGATACCTTCAAGATTACTCATCGCAATTCCACTCCTTATCGCCCTCAGATGAATGGGGCAGTTGAAGCAGCCAATAAAAACATCAAGAGAATACTGAGGAAGATGATCGATAATTACAAGCATTGGCACGAGAAACTGCCGTTAGCTCTTCTCGGGTATCGCACTACCGTGAGAACTTCAACAGGGGCAACACCCTATCTTTTGGTCTACGGGACAGAAGCGGTGTTACCTGCTGAGGTAGAAATACCCTCTTTGAGAATCATCCAAGAAGCTGAGTTAAGTGACGCTAAGTGGACGCAGAATCGATACGAACAATTGATGCTCATTGATGGAAAGAGATTGAATGCCGTTTGTCATGGACAACTTTATCAGAATAGAATGGCCAGAGCTTTCAACAAGAAAGTAAGACCGAGGCAATTCAAAACGGGGCAATTGGTACTGAAACGCATATTCCCATGTCAAGATGAAGCTAAAGGCAAATTTGCACCTAACTGGCAGGGACCTTATATGGTTCATCGAGTATTGACTGGAGGAGCGTTAATCCTAGCAGAAATGGATGGCGAAATTTGGCCGAAAGCTATCAACGCAGATGCCGTCAAGAGATATTATATTTAGAAGCCTTCTTTATTTGTATGTAATATCCCGCAACACTTATTCATGTAATGACACTACTCCCCGTGGCGGGATGCATGACAAACCTATATCAGTTTAGGTCTTTTGGGTATAATTCCAATCAATATCCTTTCGTTTGTATTATGAACTACGCCTGACCTGATTCCCATGGCGGATACGTAGGCGGCCCGGATCCCATGGCGGATACGTAGGCGGCCCGCATAGGCCTCGGTCACATCACTTCAAAATTCCAATTTTATTTTGCTTGTAATATGAACTACGCCTGACCTGATTCCCATGGGGGATACGTAGGCGGCCCGCATAGGCCTCGGTCACATCACTTCAAAATTCCAATTTTATTTTGCTTGTAATATGAACTACGCCTAACCTGATTCCCATGGGGGATACGTAGGCGGCCCGCATAGGCCTCGGTCACATCATTTTATTCTCCCCAATCGCAGTTTGGCTTGTAATTTGAACTACGCTCGACCTGATTCCCCTAGTGGGATACGTAGGCAGCCTATGTAGGCTCGGTCTCGCCATTTTGAAAAGATCAACATCCCTTGCACCAGAAACTGGGACAATTTTTTTAAAAAGGGATCACCGTAAGACAACATCGACAGACTCGGGAGAATATTGTTCGACAGAGTCTTCGGGCAGAAGAAAACTTCGGAAAAGGGGCATTCGCTTTGTTTCACAATGTGTCACAGTTCCGAGTTCAGCAAAATTATTTATCACCATACATATAGTTTACTATGTCTATTTTTTCGAAATAATGTGATTCTAATCAGACTGTTTACTAGTCGGCCAAGACTTAAAATGAGCGGAGGTTACCAGTTCATACGAAGCTGGAGGCACGAAGCGCAAGAGCCAGATCCCCAAGTCAACGCGAATCAACCCCCTCCCCAAACTTACATATTTTCTTTGGATGCAGGTTGCCAAGTTGCAGGATCGAAATAGGCACGACCTTGAAATGATGGCGCGTCAAACGGTTTGAGCATTCTTCTATCAATTATGTCTTCAAATATAAATAACTTTCGGCGATCACCATAAGCTAATCTTGCAAATTATTTTCTTCAAATATATATCAACGCACAAATATTTTGAATTGCTTCCGAATACATTGCTTTTATTTTTTGCCACTGCGTGTGCTTACAGCCGCATTGCACTGCACCTGCATTAATCATCGTTTTTCATATGATGCATGAGCTGCGCACCGCTCTTCGCATCGCTTTCATATTTACTGGGCCATGCACCACCCTTTTAAATTTCTGCATAAGGCCATGCACCGCCTTTCATATGATGCGTGAGCTGCGCACCGCTCTTCGCATCGCTTTCATATTGTCTGGGCCATGCACCGCCCTTTTAAATTTCTGCATAAGGCCATGCACCGCCTTTCATATTATGCATGAGCTGCGCACCGCTCTTCGCATCACTTTCATATTGCTTGGGCCATGCACCGCCCTTTTAAATTTCTGCATAAGGCCATGCACCGCCTTTCATATGATGCATGAGCTGCGCACCGCTCTTCGCATCGCTTTCATATTGTCTGGGCCATGCACCGCCCTTTTAAATTTCTGCATAAGGCCATGCACCGCCTTTCATATTATGCATGAGCTGCGCACCGCTCTTCGCATCGCTTTCATATTGCTTGGGCCATGCACCGCCCTTTTAAATTTCTGCATAAGGCCATGCACCGCCTTTCATATTATGCATGAGCTGCGCACCGCTCTTCGCATCGCTTTCATATTGTCTGGGCCATGCACCGCCCTTTTAAATTTCTGCATAAGGCCATGCACCGCCTTTCATATTATGCATGAGCTGCGCACCGCTCTTCGCATCGCTTTCATATTGCTTGGGCCATGCACCGCCCTTTTAAATTTCTGCATAAGGCCATGCACCGCCTTTCATATTATGCATGAGCTGCGCACCGCTCTTCGCATCGCTTTCATATTGCTTGGGCCATGCACCGCCCTTTGTAAATTTCTGCATAAGGCCATGCACCGCCTTTCATATTATGCATGAGCTGCGCACCGCTCTTCGCATCGCTTTCATATTGCTTGGGCCATGCACCGCCCTTTTAAATTTCTGCATAAGGCCATGCACCGCCTTTCATATGATGCATGAGCTGCGCACCGCTCTTCGCATCGCTTTCATACATTACATGGGCCATGCACCGCCCTTTTAAATTTCCGCATGGGCTGTGCTCCGCCCTTTGCATCGCTTTCATATATTACATGGGCCATGCACCGCCCTTTGTAAATTTCTGCATAAGGCTGAGCACCACCTTTCATACATTACATGGGCCATGCACCGCCCTTTTAAATTTCTGCATGGGTTGCGCACCGCCCTTAGCATCGCTTTCATATTTACTGGGCCATGCACCGCCCTTTTAAATTTCTACATAAGGCCATGCACCGCCTTTCATACATTACATGGGCCATGCACCGCCCTTTTAAATTTCCGCATGGGCTGTGCTCCGCCCTTTGCATCGCTTTCATATATTACATGGGCCATGCACCGCCCTTTGTAAATTTCTGCATAAGGCTGAGCACCACCTTTCATACATTACATGGGCCATGCACCGCCCTTTTAAATTTCTGCATGGGTTGCGCACCGCCCTTAGCACCGCCATTTTTAAATTTCTGCATAAGACATCGCACCGCACCTGCCCTGTCTTGTTATTATTTTATTAATGCCCTGCATATGCCCGCAACCGCATTGCACCGCACTTGCGTCGCTATATTTCAATATTTATTCTTACTGACTATTTTCATCTAGTTTTTAGTTTCGCAGGAGCTTTAGCGCAACGTGGAACTATTTCTTCGGCAGCGAACTGGGGCAATACGTCGGGAAGGACAAGCAGACTTCTCGACAAGGGTCAAAGATCTACCTCGAACACTCGGCTCCAAATTCAAATTTCCCGTTCACATTCCAGCACAATCAATTTTTAGGGTTCTATCACAATACCCAGTGTCATCATAATTCGACACTGGGACAATATTTTTTGCGAAGATTCGCGTCAAATCATGAGTTGCCAGTCATAGGTGTCGTAGTCTTCCCAGAACTACACACGGCCTGATTCTCGTGCAACCCGAGATATGTAGGCGATTCAGAGACCAGAGTTCGGCCGTAATTTTCTTTACCCTTAGTCCTCCACAATCCTTCAGCCGGGACAAAATAGGCTACTAAGTCAACGTCTTTGCCCGAAAATTCTTTCATCATTACCAGGCAAAGAGGGACAAGTTGTTGACACCCAATTTTGTCCCGCCTCTCCTCCGAAATACCTATTTATACTTCTGGTATTTTGAGAAATTAAAAAATATGCATTTAAATTTTACTATAATTATTTGTCTTTTATTAACACCCACGTTTTTATTCTACTGCAGTTATTATTATCATTATTATTATTATTATTATTATTATTATTATTATTCTTAAATTATCATTTATTACTAATTATCATTAATTATTATTATTCTTGTTATTTCCATTATTACTATTATTATTATTATTATTATTATTGTTGTTACTATTATTATTAATTACTAATCATTATTATCAGCGTTATTTTTGTTATTAATTATTAATCATCATTATCATAGTTATTTTTATTATTAATTATTATCATTGTTTTATCAATAATTGTTATTTATTATTATTATTATCATCATTATTATTTCTTATTATTATTATCATTATTATTACCACTATTACTGTTATTATTATTAATTTATTATCATTTTTTGTTATTATCAATAATTGTCATTTTTTTTATTATTAATTACTACCATACTTATTATTATTATTAATTATTATCACTATTCTTATTGTTATTTGTTATTAATTATCAATATTTGTTATGTACTATTATTATTATATCTATTATTATTTTTATCACCATTATTATCAGCATTATCATTATTGTTATCATTATTAGCAGTATTACTACCGCTATTTATTTGCTACTATTATTTAGTATTATTGAAACTTGCATTTCTCGACGTTTCTACCAACTTCCGCACACACATCACATTTATTTCGCACATTTAAATGATAGCGTTTGTCATTAAATATTATAGCACGGTCATTTGCGACATCATATAATTTTTACCCGGATCTTTTTTTTTAATTACATATTTCCGTATTAGGTGATATTCTGGCACCCTTAGTACATCGTCAATCAAAATGTGTCTCTTATTCAAATTTAGAAGCCAAACTATTTCTTGCACTCAGTCCGTATTTTGACTTACCGGACCACAAATCAAAGTCCGATTAATTCCTAATATTTTTTGGACTAGACCATATGTTTTATCTCAATTTTTTTAGATCAGTCCATGTTTAATTTAATAGTCCGTTCTTTTAATACCCAGTCTAAAATTTGACCCGGTCCACAAATGGACCGGGTCCAATTCATTTCTCAGCAAAATAAGGGAAACGTTCCCTTATCTTCATTTCCGCCCCCTTTTTCCTTTCTCCTTCATCTCCGCCTCCCTTCACCCCCCAAAAAACCCTAGCCGCCTCTTCTCCTTTCCCGCTCCCTCGCCGCCGCTCCCACTTCCCCCCCTTTTCCTCCTTCTTCTCCGCTTCCTCCACTCATCCCTGTTCCCCACTTAACTTTGTCTCCCCCGCTCCTCCTCACTCTGTCTTCAGCGCAAAAACAAAACAAAAACAACCCTATAAAAAGAAGATCGGAGAAAGGAGAAAGAGGGAGTTGAATCGAGGAACGGAGAGAGGGAGAACGAAGGAGAAAAACACGAACAAAAAGAAAAGAAAAAAAAAAAAAACCTTTCTGACGAAGAGGTCAGAAAACCCCCAAAGAAAAATAGAATTTTTGTTTTGATTCACTAAATCCCCCCCCAAGAATTTAAAGTTGGAGTCGCCTTGAATCTTTTAAAAAATATTAGTTTTTAGTAAGTCAAGAACCCAAAAATCAATTTTTTCTATTTTTCATTCCCCTTGTTGCTGCCGCGAATCCGAGCGCCACAAGCTCAGATCTAATAGTTTTCGAGTGTGGATTGGAAACCCTGCACCCATTTCGCTGCACTCAAAGCAGGTGATCCTCCATTTCTTTTATTTAAATTTCTTTCGCACTTTTTGGTTGCCTTGTGTTATTTTGGTCTGTTATTCCGTGATTCAAGCATGTTAGTTTAGTCAAGTTGACTTAGTTTAATAGATAAGCTTTTTTTCTGTGTTTGTTTGCCTGTGTGGTTAAGCCTGTTTTCTATGATAACTTAGTTTAGCTTGTGAACAATTCTTCATTATTTAGTTGATTCCAGTTTTTTTTTGGCAGTTTTCACGTGTTTATACGCTAAGTTTGATACGCTCCTGTGTTAGTTGATTCAGTTTGTATAGTCAAGCCATGTTTATGGTATGTCGCCTTTAGTTAGCTGGTGTGGTCTAATATAGTGCCATTTAAATTCTTATATTTTTGGGCTAATGATTGTGTCGAATCTAAATTCACACATGTTTGAATACTAGTCGATGTTAGTCCAGTTCCTCGGATGTATGAACATGTCATTTCCTCATTGCAAAGTAATGTAGTATTGAATAATGATGCGCTTTTTATGCTTTCCTCATCTTAGTCTATTAAGCTAAGTATGCTAATGCACTTGAATAATCATGTCTTATGTGCTATTTATAGCTTAAACAATCTTAAATGAACATGACTGCACTGTGGACTCAACTGGTGTGATTGAGCAAGTCTCCTGCAAGCTTATGTCATTTAAATTTATGAAGGGGGTTGATACTACGCATATATGTCATAGCATTGGACTTAGGCTTATGTGTTACTTGGTTTAATTTAGTTCAATTGCTATTGGGTTTAAGTATGGATTATATTAGCCCAGTAGTTAACCTGCTGGCAGTTATTGTAGTCATTGGTGTGTCTATAGCTTAGCTTTTCATACTGCTCAAATTATATAATTGGTCTAGTATCAACATGCTTTGTGATTTGACTAGATTATGCTAAAATCTGATTATGTGCCTATTAAGATGATTACAAGCATGTTTAAGTTTGTTCAGGCTTTGTCCAAATGTGTTTGTCTGTATGAATCATATGGATTTTAGGACACCTCATCTCGATCAGTGATGTTGTCTGTTTCAGTCATGAACCTGATGTCTAGATTTTTTCATTCCTTTGTTGTTCCTTGAGTAATGATAAACATACGACCATACTGTTTACATTCACTGACCCTGAAACAGATTCGATAGCGAAAGTATGATTAGTCAATTGGTTGTTTTTTTTGAAAGCTGATCTGACACATTTCCTGAGAGCATAACTTGTTTTCACATGGTTGCTGCCTCGCTTAGGTCTCTGTCAAGTTGGCAATGTCTGTTTTGTTGGTCTGTAGACCCTGCTTGTGTGATGTGTTGTCAAGTTTGTTTGATTTGAATTGAACATGTGAAGGGAAGTTATTGTCTAAAACTGCATGAAACTAGATTGTTTGGTTAAAGACTGCCTCTTCATTATGCTGATTTAATGAGACATGATCCTGGGTTTCTTTAAAGGGAAATAGCATGATTTTTCTAAATTTGTTTCTCCTCTTGTGTGATTAAAATTCTGGTGGTATATCAAGGGTATATACTCATATACACAGAGTATATTCAACTCTGTATATCTATCGTAACGTGTATATGATGGTATATCTAACATATATCGAAGGTATCATCCTAGATAGTTAGTCCTACTATTAAGTGTTGATGATTTTGGGAATTCCTTTCTCTATTCATTGGGGCCTAAGTTATTCAATGATATGAAACAGATCACACGGGCTTCAGTCGTTTCTTTATTATTAGCTTACTTGAGCTTGAACATTTTCTCTAAATGTCCTATTATTGTGTTATGTGCTAATCCAATCAGTACGCTTAGTTTCTTTATTTAGGTCGTAGTCTTTTTATTATATACTAATCCATTTCCTTTCATTCTTATGCACGACCATCGCATGTGAGTCCAAGGACTCGTCCTCCACATTCGATGTTGGGCCAAAAGCCCAACATAATACTCTCCGCGTCCAGCCCAACAGCAGTCTAGAAAAGCAGAGGCCCAATTCCACAGCAGCAACAACAACAATAAAAATGCTGGGCCGAAGCCCAGCAGCGGCCCAGATCCAAAAGGGCTGCTGGGCCGAAGCCCAACAGCAAATAGCAATTTCAAAATGGGCCGAGCCCATTTAATTTTATTTATGCCCCTTTTGTTTTATTTTATGCCTTTAACTTGTATGTATTATTTGACTAACACTTTCGTATTTTTTTTATTTTTTTTGCTTTTCCTTAGCTCAGTTGAACTATTGAGGATTAATAGAGATAGGTTAGTAAAGGGGTAGTTAGGTAAAAAAAAAAAAAAAAAAAAAAAACTAACGATCAATCCCATAAGTCGTGTGCTTTTCTTTTATGTCAAAACTATTTATAAGCATCTAATATTTATCTTATTTATAATAACTGATTTGCAAATAGCCTAATTTCATATTTTTCGAAATTAAAAGATTCACATATTATTATCTTGAGAATTTTGAAACATCACTAACATGCAAATAGGAATTAAAGATCTTTTTTTTTGAATTTCTAAAACGCAAAATCAATCAATATATCATCGCTTAGTTTGTTTCAAATATTTTGTCAAGGCATTATGCAAACCCGCGTCTTCTTTGCACATATATTTCATGTGAGTTTTTCTTTATTTTTTATTAGCAGCATTATTTAAAATCTTTGCAACATTTATAAGTTATTTTATATGGCACTTGCAATTTCTTTTACGCGAATTATTATATTTCCTACAAATTTCATTCTAAACAGCATTTTTTTCTTATGTTTAAACCTTAACAATATTTATAAATTTTATGATATTTGAAGTCTCCTTTTATACAAATTATTATCCTTTTAATAAGTTATATTAGTATTTTATGTTGAATCTTAGCAACATTTATAAACTTCTATTTTGAATAGTATTCTAAAATCCTCCTTACGCGAATTATTAGTCCCACATTTTAACAACATTATTATTTAAAATCTTATTTCTTTATAAACAAAAATGACATTTTAAAAATCCTCTTTTTTGCCTAAATTGTTATATTTTTACAAGTCTTATTTGCATAAGCTTTCTTTAAAAAATTTTAAATACTATATCCAACATTGATTAATTAACCTAAGTTTGACCGGATAACCGTGTTTAACGGATTCTAAAG
The DNA here is from genome assembly GCF_019175385.1 of Lycium barbarum. Lineage (NCBI taxonomy): Eukaryota > Viridiplantae > Streptophyta > Magnoliopsida > Solanales > Solanaceae > Lycium > Lycium barbarum. The sequence goes on from NC_083337.1 coordinate 42,317,311, forward strand.
GATGCCTAACCCCTTCCCTTTAGGATGATATAGAACCCTTACCTAGAATCACACTGGTTAAGCAGACCATTAACAGAGGTTTAGTTTTAACTTTACCTTAGTTAAATAATCAGGTGTCCTAATTCACCATAAAATCAATTAGGTGGCGACTCCTTAAAACAAGCAATATAGGAATCACCAATATGTTGTACTCCGTTAACTCCGGTTAAAATGGGGTATAACACCACCCACTTGGTAATGAAGCTTATTGGCCAAACAAGCCGTTTTCGATGGTTGCTAACAAGGATTACATCAGGAAATTGGGCATTAACTCACGAAGTCGTAGACCCAATCAAATGGATGTTAGTGAAAGAACTTATTCTCGCAAGTGCTCTACTTGTAAGCAATATGGCCATGACAAGCGTTCCTGTGGGCAACAAGGCCGTGGTAGTACAAGCACCTCTCGAAGTAATAGAGTCTCTAGAACTTGAAAATTGTATTATTATTGTATTACTTTGAATTAGTATTGTAATTAGATGGAATGAATTATTTTTAAATTAGTATAAACCTCTCGTATTGGATGAATTATTATTAAATCAAATATTTATATTTGAACATTCAAATATAATAAAACACTTAAATCAAAACCCTATAAATAGACAAGTTTCAAAACTTACTTCGGGGCACCTTAGAACCCCTAAAACGGTTATCCAAACGTTTAGGTGGACTTGATGTAATGAGCCGACATTATTGTACGCAAAAAAAGATATTAAGTTTTATATAAAATATTGATATTTTGGGATTTTGAAACATGACTAATCTTTGCCCAAAGTATGGGAAAAAATGTGATTTGAAAGGTAAGACAAAAAAAAAAAAACTGTGCTGCTTCACGCATGAAATTAGTGCGTGAAAGGAGTATATGGTATTATTGCAAGTTGATCCTTTAAAACGGTCAAATAATGCTCCATTTACGGACTAAATTCATGCGTGAAAGGCAAAATGGTTTCACGCATGAAATTAGTGCGTGAAAGGAGTATATCCTATTACATTTCATGCGTGAAAGGAGTATATGGTATTATTGCAAGTGGTCCTTTAACGCATGAATTTTGTGCGTGAAAGGGTCAAGCTGCATTTTTGCAGTTTGGTCCTTTCACGCACGAATTTCGTGCGTGAATACTACTTATGTTTTTTTTTTTTATACTAGTTTGGTTCAACTTTTTATTTTTTGTGCTACTTAAGTCGCGGATTCCAAAGAAAGTGGTTCTACCCTTCTATAGGCGCATAACAGAGGAAATAAAAGTAGAAAACGAGTGATACATTGTTTATTTGTTTAACACAAATGTTAAATGGTACTCCTATGGCCAAACAGAAAGTAAGCCCATAAATAACAAAATAAAATAAATAAATAAAATCAGCTACTCGTACACGCAATAACGCTGTTGTCGATTCGCTGGTGAAATAAAATTCTCAGAAAGTAAACACATTTTAAGAAGAATCTAACTCTTCAACTCTCATCCTCCCCATTTTCCTCCTCCAATTCGTTGCCGGAAAGTTTGTGCTTCAACTTGTGGGTTATTTTAAGAAGAATTTAACTTTTTAACTCTCATCCTCCCCATTTTTCTCCTTCAATTCGCTGCCGGAAAGTTTGTGCTTCAACTTATGGGTTGTAGTGAAGGACCAAAAAGGAAAAAAAAAATCTGAAAATATAAAAAATGAGTTTTTGGACACGTGGAGGTGCGGGTAGAACACCTGCCACTACAATTGTGATTCTGTACTTTTAAGTAGGTATTAAATTTAAAAGTTTTAAAAAGTTACCCGTAAAGTTAAATTGTTAAAGTGAGCTTTAGAAACAACTTAGGAGCCGTTTGGACATGAGATGAAATCATGAGATAAAATCATGTTTGGACATGTAATTTGGATTTCTTAAGTTGCAGTTTTTTTTATAAGTATAAAAATCCCACAAGTTGTGAAAACCATCAAAAATTTTCCAATTCTTATATAATCTTACCAAATGAGTAAATCATAGTTCATAATAAAATTAATACGCTACTAGAAGACCTTTCTAAAAAATACAACATCATTGACTTTAGTTCAATAAAAAGGAAAATTTAACATGAATAGTAATGTAACTACTCTTTAATATAATCCTCGCACATGGTACGAACAATATATCTACCAACATATGGTTGGTAAACATGATTGGTAAATATATCTACCAACTTATGGGTCTTTTTTTACAAAATATAAACGTATGGGTCAAATTTTATATTTATATTTTTTAAAATCATGCCTTTTTGGATGATTTGGGATTTCATCTCATGAGATGAAATCAGCACATGTCCAAACGCTGATTTTATCTCATGAGATGAAATCGCATGTCCAAACACCTACTTAGGGTGATTTAATGTATTCTTCCCATTGTCAAACGTTACATTTGAAAGGAAAAACAAATATTAGGCAGTTTTAACGTGCACCCAATACTTTTTGGTATGTTCCAAATATGAGATATTTTTTAGTCATGTTTTTCGCGCATTCATGTAAAACTAGATTCTTCCCGCAGTTCTTCAAATCGGCTGTCTATTATTTTATTTATCACAAGAAGCATAATTGTTTTTAGTAATTGATATTTTATTTTGATTTTTTTTTTCTTGGTAACATGGTTCTTATTAAAATAGTAAACTAATCAGAGTCATTCCAGCAGGAGGCTGCCTTGGTTAGTCAAAGCGAAATTAACAAAACTGGTACATTAAACTTCGTTGTTATGACTGGAAATTGGCCGTTGAAATAAAATTCCCAAAGTGTTTCCCCTACAAGGCTACAACTAGAACAGTCTATAACCTCTGTTCTTTTCTCATTTTACATTATTTGCTAATATGGGAAGAAGCGATTAAGTATATGGAGTTTTTGCTCCTAGCAGATTTTAGCAATGAAGCTTATGAACGACTTTAATATTTTTGTACCCAAAAAAAAAAAAAAAGCAGATTAAGAACATTGCAGGGTAAAACAGTGTAAACGCCTTTGTTCATCAATAATCCCAGATCAAGTTCTGTTTGCTAATCCAAGTCCATTTGAACAAAAATTAAGATATACAAAAAAAAAAAAAAAAAAAAAAAAACGCGACCACAATCCACAGGCAATATTTTTACGAAAATTAATATTAATCAATAACACTCCATGTACAAAGGCAAAAGAATCAATCGAATAATAGCATTTCGATTACAATAAAACCTCCAAATCCAATCACATCGAAGCAATTAAATTGCTTTTAATTCCTCAATGAAGCGAACAGAGAGAAGAGTAGAGATGTTCCGATCAGAGCACCGGAAACCGCCACGGAGAAGCCATCTCCGGCGTCCGGTGACGGATCTGGAGCTAAAGCAACCTCCTGTGCTGACGTGGCCACGGCGGCGATAACGACGGCGAGAACAAAAGCCTTAATGATGCTGCTAATTTGCGCCGTTTCGATGAATTGATAGAAAGGGAAAGTGAAATAATTATGGCGGGAAAAAGGAAGGAAATGACAGCTGGCGGAGGAATCGAGCCGTTGAACTAACAGCTCAGTCACGGCGACTGGGGAGGCGTTATTGCTGAACTGTTTTTTAGGTGCACGATTCCTTTTACAGAAGATCAATAAATATAATACTTCTAAAAAATTTGTAAAACAATAAGAATCTTTATGACTAATGAAATGATAGCATATAAATTAGTAAATTATCTCTAAATACAAAAAAGGGGGCCAAAACAATAATTCAATTGGGAGTCATAGTTTTGAGTATTATTTTATTTTCTATTTTTGAAATATAACTTCTTTTCACTAATGTATTTTCTTTTAACTTGTTTTGATATCCGTTACTTGAGTCAAGAGTCTATCGAAAATAACTTTTTTACCTTCTCAAGTTAGGGGTAAGGTACGTGTACACATCACTCTCCCCAAATATCACTTGTGAGATTACACTAAATATGTTAGTGTTGTACAAACAATTCAGAAAATATTACTTTATGTCTAACTCAACTTCAAAAGTTAGCTCATGAGATGAGAATTGTTCAAAATATATAAGGGATTAAATAACTAACTCACAAGTCACAACCATTATGAGACTCTTAACATCCATACATGAACAAGACTAGACATTTGGAGCGTAGAACAATATAATATGGCGAATCTAATATTGGATAAACTAAGAATTTAAAGAAGTTTAACCTTGATAACATGATTAAAAAAATGCAATAGGACTTAACCTAAAAACAAGCTCATGAATCATGAGGTGAAGATTGACAAAAACTATACAAGGTGAAAAATCCACTGACAACAATATGAGACTGTCATAAAAGAGACTGGCATGGGTAAAGAGTGGGACATAATGGGAGAGGAGTAATGTGGTGTACTAAGTTGAAGCAACTCAATTATATCTAATTTTTCAAACAACTACATTTGAAAGAAAAAAATTCGATTCAGTATAGAGCTTCTTTGATAGAACAAACAAGAAATATTGGGCAGTCTTAACGTGCCACCTAAATTTTTTTGTCCGTGCCAAATATGAGATCTTTATTTGTACCCTTTACTTATTCGATGGAACAAACAAAAAACCTTTACTTATTCGATGGAACAAACAAAAAATTATGTGGGGATTTTTTCATAAAAACAATTCACGTTTTCCGTGCATTCATGTAAAGCTAGATTCTTCCCTCAGTTGTTTAAATCGGCTGCCTATTTTATCAGAAGCAGCATAAGTAGGCGTTTGACCATGAATATCAAATATTTTTCATTTTATTTGGAATTTTGAAGTTAGAGTTAAAAGATGAAGTTATGTTGGTTATAATTTTTGCAGAAAATATTTATTTGTTTGAATATACTGAAAGTGAAAACAGATTTGTAGATGTTTTTTAAATTTCAAATACAAAACTTCAATAAAGTGAAAGGTGTTTTTCAAAAAAATTGAAAAATTCTCATGGCCTAATTGTTGATATTTTATTTTAACTTTTTCGTTTTTGGTAATGAGCTTATATTAAAGCAATAAATTAATTAGAGTCATTACAGTAGACCATTAATTTTGTTGTTATGACTGGAAATTGGCCGTTCAAATAAAATTCCTAAAGCGCGTCACCTACAACTACAGTCTACAGCCTATCTGTTTTCATTTCACAATT